>NW_027266943.1:0-24988 GCF_963676685.1 Mytilus edulis | reverse complement strand
AAACCTGTGCAAAAGTATATAAAAAGGTATGTAGATATAAAAAGATACCAGAATTAAAATGATGTACGCCAGACACGAGTTAAGTCTACAAAAAAAGCATCAGTGACGCTCGAATGAAAAAAGTTAAAAGGCTAAATACATTACAAAGTTAAGGAATCTATTCCTTGGGTAGACCATCCTTAGCTTTTCGAAAAGGTCAAAGTTTATAATAGGACAGTGACTCAAAAAAAAAAACAAAAGAGAAACAACTCGAGGTTAGAATACCGTTAGTAATGATCGTGCTTGAAAGTCATATGTAAAGCTCTTTCTGCCGTGTCCTGAATTTAGATAACAAAAACGAAAATAAGCTTTCACGAGTGAATTTAATAGTATTGCATGCAAGTAGTATTTTAGCGCACGAAATAGTAAATAGAAAGCTCAGGAAAAGAATACACATCAGGGGCGGATCCAGCCATTTAAAAAAAAAGGGGGGTTCCTAACCCAGGACAAAAGGGGGGTTCCAATTACATGTCCCCATTCAAATGCATTGATCGTCCAAAAAAAGGGGGGTTCCAACCCCCGGAACCCCCCTCTGGATCCGCGCCTGCACATTTGCGTCATCACATATCTTAATCTAATAGTTGAATTCGAATGTCAAACGGCCTACACTAAATGTTTCGACTCAGGATTCATTGACATTTTATCCGGAATTTGTGAGAACGCAAACCGATAGTGTGCTTTTGAAATGTGATCTATAATGTGAATGAATCAAGACGTGTAGGATAGTTGGTCAACACAATGAATACAATTTTCAAAACCGTACCATAGTACAAATATGTAGATGCTATAAGGTTAAACTATTAAAACAAACAAACAAAAATTGAATTAAAATTTTATAATAAACTAACGTTCCGGTCAGTAATTTTTTTTTCAAATTCTTTTGAATATATATAATATCAATAAACACGAACGTCAAGTATTTACGGATGGACATTTTATTTATCGAATGAATCTACTTTTAAAATCTAACATTCCACTATGTGAATATATTACTATACAAAATATAAGCAAAGACTTCTAAATCCATACTAAAACAGTATAAAATAATCAACATTATGGTTGTAATTAAATTTTATTGTGATTATTGTAAATTATTTTTGCGGTTGTTGTGAGCTGCAAGGATTTAAAATCATGCTTTATGAATTAAAAACACACAAGTATTTTTGTTCACGACCGTTTAAAATTTAAATATTTAATAAATTTATTTTACTTTCCGTTTTATGGATATAAATATTATAATACAAAAAAATAAATAATAATTACTCATAAAACCCGGCTAAATACTAAAATGGTATGAAATAATTAACGTAGAAATATAATGATTATTGTTTATAAACATTTTTTGTAGGATGCAAGAATTTATTTGGATTTAATTTTTATGTTTCCTTTACTATAAGTTCAGGGACGGATCCAGCCATTTTAAAAGGGGGGGGGGGTCCTAACCCAGGGAAAGGGGGGGAGGGGTTCCAGTCACATGTTCCCATTCAAATACATTGATCGTAAAAAAAAAGGGGGGGTTCCAACCCCCGGACCCCCCCCCCCCTCTGGATCCGCGCCTGAAGTTATATGGTTCGCTACTGACCCCATACGGATCCATAGAGGGTTAGTAAAATCCATAGGGGGTGAGGCCAGAGGCCGAGTCCCCTGCTATGAGGTCCCCTGTGAATTTTATTCACCCTCTATGGATCCGTAGGGGGTCAGTAGTTAACCGTATAACGAATTTATCGGACGCTGGACTTTTTTCTGCGGCGTTTTGTTGAAAAATAAACAATGAAACACAACAACATTAATAGATGACGTCGCCATTAACGCGTCATGAACCCCATATGAAACTTACTAACCTCATACTAGACTGGTTCGCCTGTTTAGATCAATGTGCATATTACATATTTCATATATTAAATTCTTTTGATAAGAATATTATCTTTCTGTTTTCCGATCTAAAATTAACATTTTAAACAGAATGTTCTATCCCAGGTTAAATAACAACATATCTGTACTTTATTTATAGGCATTAGCTTTCACAGTTTAAAACATTTATTAGTATAAATTGCAATAATTTTCAATATCTCTAGGTTTTCTTGAATAAAAAAAACCAATTAATTTTGGCACTTGCGCTGAACTTTTAGAACTCATATATAATATATGATATCATAGCTGACAGGTATCTGGTTTTCCCAGGGATTTTCACTTCTACGAACGCCATTGATATCATCGCTGCTACGTTTGGATAACTAAAAAAAACCAAACAAACATGCAAGGGTGAGTTAAATCTATTTTCAATCTTTACAGTTTAATTTACAGGTATTTCATTTATTATAATTTCATCTTCTTTTGAAACAGAAAACCAAACTGAATAAACAGTGTAACCAGTGATGAATGATCATTGTCAAAATTGAGTTCAGTATTTTCAGGGGTTTACGTTTTGCAGGACACAATGTATTTTATTTCTCCACTATAAACGATTTGTTTTCTTCTGGAGAATTCAAATCTATGTACCAGTAAACGTACCACGCGACGTCTACAAATAAGTCGCCTTAAAGGCTTTCAAAATGAGCTCTTAATTACTGATTCAAATATGTTTCAAGCATTCATTTATTCTAACAGTAAGCATGGTATAACTTTTGTCAAACTGCCGTCTATATATAAATATTTAAAGACTTAGTTATCAATGTGGTATGAGTACCAATGAGACAACTCTCCATCCGAATTAACAATTTATAAAAGTAAACCATAATAGGTCAAAGGTACGGCCTTCAACACGGAGCCTTGGCTCACCGTGACCTAACAACAAGCTATAAATGGCCCCACAATTACTAGTGTGAAACCATTCAACCGGGAAAACCAACGGTCTAATTTAATTTGACTCAATATAAAAAAAAAAAGCAATTCAGCGGTGATTTATTAGTTAGCCGACCGTGCGAGGGCTGTACAGCCAGTGAAGGTCGTTAAAAACTTCCATTTGTTGTGATTCATCATGGCAAGACATTAATTTTCACTGACAGCTATAGGAGGGGTCCAGCTCAAATCATGCTCAAGTGATTCCGGCCCTATATCATATTATATACCCCACCCCCACCCCATTTGATCCGTCCGTGCAATTGGGTACTCCTCATTAGAGATTCATGGATCGTTTGGTAGTCTTTGGTCAGGTGGTCGGTTCAAATCCATTTTTCTATGGTTCACCAAGGACTAAGAATTGAACAGGTGGAACAACAGTGTAAATACTATAAGCAGTGGCAGATCCAGAACTTTTCCTAAAGGGGGGGCGCTGACTGACCTAAAAGGGGGGGGGGGCACTCCAGTCATGCTTCAATGATTCCCTATATAATCAACCAAATTTTTCCCAGGAAAGGGGGCCCGGCCCCCCCCCCCCCCCCCCCCCCCCCACTGGATCCGCCTATGATAAGGACGCATCTAAATTACAAATTAAATAGAAACATTGTTTTGGAAGCACCGAACCGTGGGTCAACCGTCTCAGGAACACAGGCCTGACTTCAGGAAAGATCGGAGATCCGTCAACCTTGCTTCGGAAGTTGGTCGTCTTATTAGTCGACAGGAGAGTTATTTCCCTTTTAAAGTATTTTCTGAAGTTCTGGTGGTGGATATATTCCCTGAATTACCATTTTTGCAGTTATCGGTAAAGTTTACTTTAATTTTTTAATGAAGCGTTCATAATAATTGTTAAATAAAACCCAAATGAATATTATAAGTCCAAATTAGTCTCCCGTCTGTTGCATTATATCTTATATCAGATCATGGCGGGACAATCCGGGACTTTCTCCCGGTCCTACTTAAAAGCGCCCGGAAGCGCCCGGGAATAGAAAAAGCGCCCGTGGAAAGGAAAAAGCGCCCTGGGAAGGAAAATTAATATTTTTCCTTAAAAAGAATAAATAATCATTGCTTGTTTTGTCCTTATAATATAAATGCATGTGGATATGATGCCTGAAGTCTATTTTTGCAACTGCATGCCATCGTCATGGTGAACACTTTTTTATGCAGATGCTGATATACATTTATTATATCTTTTTTATGAATCTAAAACTGTTTCCATGGCTATGCTTATCAGGGTTTTAATGCTTATTTTTAAATTTAAACCAAAACCCTGCCTTTTACCCCCTTGTTTTAACTAACTTTATTTGCTGATGTATTATGTGTAACTCTTTTAATTTTGATTAAATTAATTTTTGTCTGTGAAATTTAAGAGTTCCAAATGGTGAAGTTGAAATCATGCCTTCGTAAATTTTACTGACGGACGCCATCACGAGTTGGTTGACCGTTATGGAATAACCGTTTCACAAATGATATCGCATATGTTCCTTACGTCGTAACTACAATCCCCTTCCCTTTCATGAATATGACCTACTGAATTAGATTATTTACCGGATTTGTAATCACATAAGCAACACGACGGGTGCCACATGTGGAGCAGGATCTGCTTACCCTTTTGGAGCACCTGAGATCACCCCTAGTTTTTCGGTGGGGTTTGTGTTGTTTATTCTTTAGTTTTCTATGTTGAGGGCCCTCATGGGGTTTTTGATTATGTGATTACTTGGCCGTTTTTTTAATGATTATTTGATTATTAAGCCAAATATTTCATGATTATTTGATTACCTAGGACTGTATTTTGAGTTTATGATTATTTGATTACTAAAGATAAGCAAATATTTAATGATTATGTGATTATATTGGCAAAAAAATGGTGATTATGTGATTACTAGGACTCCCCCATGAGGGGCCTCTATGTTGTGTCGTGTGTACCATTGTTTTTCTGTTTGTCTTTTTCATTTTTAGCCATGGCGTTGTCAGTTTGTTTTAGATTTATGAGTTTGACTGTCCCTTTGGTATCTTTCGTCCCTCTTTTAAGTAGTTTTTTTTTACATTTTTCATTTTGATATCATTTTTGATACATGCCTTTGATGTCTTACATTTTATTAATCTTCCGCATAAACTGTGATCCATTATAATCAGTCTTTTCATAAATTATATTATTGTTAAAATTGAAACATTCATAGATATAGGAAGATGTGGTGTGAGTGCCAATGAGACAACTCCATACAAATAACAATTTAAAAAGTAAACCATTATAGGTTAAAGTACGGCCTTCAACACGGAGACTTAGCTCACACCGAACAACAAGCTATAAAGGGCCCCAAAATTACTAGTGTAAAATCATTATTACAAATATCTATTATCTGAATTTGAAAATTACTTGTCTAAAATTTAAAAAAAATAATGTGCATAACTTATTTCATCAACACAAAGTTGTCTCAGGCCAATAAAATATATTTTCCCCGGGCGCCTTTTCTTTTTTCTGGGAGCATTTTATTAGGACCCCTTTCTCCAAGTCCAAGCACAGCCACTGGGCTGTCTTCTTTACGGGACCTGACGAGGTTTGACTGTCAATGGCTGTCACTAGTCTGATTCATTGCTCAAAAGGGACTCGTTAGTGAATGATTACTAGCAATAAGTAGTTTCAAGGTAGACATTGTGTCCAGCGGATATAGGTGTTTATCCAGTTCACTCCGTATCACTACAGTCTACAGGTTTGTTCGCGGAAACAGTGGGAACAAAATTAAAATGTTTATAGCAATATAACACTTAACAAACTTGATTACAAAATAATTCAAACCAAACAAAAAAGGGTGTAAACATTTAGGGTGCAAACAGACTTTGGGTGCCAGTGGCTGATCCAGAAATTTTCATAAGTGGGGGCCCACTGGCTGCCTAAGAGGGGGACGGTTGCTTCACGCTTCAGTGAATCCCTATATAAGCAACCAAATTATTTTCTCACAAATCCATCTCTGGGTGCAAATGTGTAGCCTGTAATATATATAGGGTTGGGAAGTGAAAGGGTGCTATAATTTACAAACATGAATAGTCTAACGAACATGTTTTTTGCAAACTGACCTGGATTCACTTTTTTTCGAGTGTAGACCAGGTATTTCAAGGGAACTGCTGTCTCCTTTGTGATTTTGGGGCCTTCTTATACGGCGACATGTATGGCCGATTAAAATTAATTGATAGATTTTCATCCCCGTCTGCCCCTCTGAAATCATCCCGCCCCAATTTTTAGCTCACCTGGCCTAAAGGGCCAAGTGAGCTTTTCCCATCACTTTGCGTCCGGCGTCGTCCGTCGTCCGTCGTCGTTAACTTTTACAAAAATCTCCTCTGAAACTGCTGGGCCAAATTAAACCAAACTTGGCCACAATCATCATTGGGGTATCTAGTTTAAAAAATGTGTGGCGTGACCCCGCCAACCAACCAAGATGGCCGCCATGGCTAAAAATAGAACATAGGGGTAAAATGCAGTTTTTGGCTTATAACTCAAAAACCAAAGCATTTAGAGCAAATCTGACAGGGGTAAAATTGTTTATCAGGTCAAGATCTATCTGCCCTGAAATTTTCAGATAAATCAGACAACCCGTTGTTGGGTTGCTGCCCCAAAATTGGTCATTTTAAGGAAATTTCACCGTTTTTGGTTATTATCTTGAATATAATTATAGATAGAGATAAACTGTAAATAGCAATAATGTTCAGCAAAGTAAGATCTACAAAAAAGTCAACATGACCAAAATGGTCAGTTGACCCCCTTAAGGAGTTATTGCCCTTTATAGTCATTTTTTTGTCAATTTTTCGTGAAGTTTTGTTATCTTATACAAAAATCTTCTCCTCTGAAACTACTGAGACAAATTTAACCAAACTTGTCCACAATCATCGTTTAAAAAATGTGTGGCGTGACCCGGCCAACCAACCAAGATGGCCGCCACAGCTAAAAATAGAACATAGGGGTAAAATGCAGTTTTTGGCTTATGACTCAAAAACCAAAGCATTTAGAGCTAATCTGATTGGAATAAAATTGATTATCAGGTCAAGATCTATCTGCCCTGAAATTTTCAGATGAATCGGACAACCTTTTGTTGGGTTGCTGCCCCTGAATTGGTAACTTTAAGGAAATTTTGCTGTTTTTGGTTATTACATGTATCTTGAATATTATTATAGATAGAGATAAACTGTAAACAGCAATAATGTTGAGCAAAGTAAGATTTACAAATAAGTCAACATGATTGAAATGGTCAGTTAACCCCTTTAGGAGTTATTGCCCTTTATAGTCAATTTTTAACCATTTTTCGTAAATCTTAGTTATCTTTTACAAAAATCTTCTCCTCTGAAACAACTGGGCCAAGTTCATTATAAATAGAGATAATTGTAAGCAGTAAGAATGTTCAGCAAAAGTAAGATGTACAAACAAACACATCAACATCACAAAAACACAATTTTGTCATGAATCCATCTGCGTCCTTTGTTTAATATTCACATAGACCAAGGTGAGCGACACAGGCTCTTTAGAGCCTCTAGTTTTTATATTTGAAAATATATGATTTCCGGATTTTGTTCATTTCCATTACCAGTAACCATCAATAATTTCGTTTCATTCAAAACTTCCTGTTTCAACTAGATTATTGTATTTCTTCGAGTAATTTAAAATGATTCTACAGATCTATGATGACAACATCATCTACCGAAAATAGAGATTGATTACGGGAAGGGCATAACATATTCGGCTTACGATTAATATGCTGTTTCCAAGAATGCAAATTGCTGTATGACACAAATTTTTAGGATTAGAAAAACAGGGATTTTTTTATTGATACTGTACAATGTCAATGACTTAATTTGTGTCCGGAATTTTGGACTGAATTTCAGAATGATATCCAAAGCGCAAGAATCGTGGAACTCATTGGTACAAAAAGGACTGACTTAAAAAAATTGACTCAAGCATGAACTTATTAGATTTTTTTACTGTATATTGAGTTCAAAAAGTCGGCAAACAGACTATGCGGTATGGGCTTTGCTCATTGTTGAAGGCTGTAAGGTGACCTATAGTTATTAATGTCTGTGTCATTTTGGTCTCTTGTGGACAGTTGTCTCATTGGCAATCAAACCACATCTTCTGTTTAACTTTTATATACACCTACATGTAGATTTTTTTACCCACAGCTATTGTTTTCTGTTGACAAACAGCAAACACCCTCTGTCCCAATACCTTCAATTAGGGTTATTAAACACTTCTTTTTGTTAAGTTCATGTTTTACATTGTTGCTAGCCTATGTTTGCATCATGCATAAGAATCTTTTTTAAAGCACAAACCCTTTTATTTTCAACACTTGTTTGTGGTTTCATTTTATTATGTACTCATAATTCTTGTGCTGCATACCAATGCATATTTGCTTCATACAAGAAAGCAAAATTAATTTGGTGTAGTGGTGCAGCTGAAGAGAGCATTTCTACACATTTTCACATGGTTTTGTCGTTTAATGAAAATAGGTTTCTAAAGCGACAATAACATCATGTAGAACAATGGTTGCCAATGAATAAGAGATATTAAGAATTATGTGTGAGGCAGTCCCCCCCCCCCCACCCCATTTAAAAAAAAAATTTGGATGAAAATCTACTAATTAAATTAAGTTGGCCTATATACATGTAGCTAACTATATGCAGTATGGGCTTTGCTCAATGTTGAAGGTCGTATGGTGACTTATAGTTGTTAATTACTGTTTTTATTTGGTCTCTATTGGAGATTTGTATCATTGGCAATTATACCACATCTTTTTTATATTTGTGATTATAAAAGTCTTATTATCATGACTTCATCTTTTTATAGGCTTGTAAATTTTTTTACGGGAAGTATAATTTAGTATTCAAATGTCCATCATGCGTCTATGGATCTGTCTGTATGGCGTCCACATGTCACACCGTAACTTGAAAACCACATATCCAACTTTCATGAAACATATATCATGTATATACATAGTTGTTTCTTATGAAAGTCAAACGATCAGTATACTTTTTGGTGAAAATAAGATTTAAACTTTTTGAGTTACAGGACTTTATAACTAAAACAAGGGTGTGTTTTTTCACATGTCATTCCATATTTCAATAATTGATTATTACTTAAAACAACACACATTTCTTTGTTATATTTTGTTTATTCACATATATATATATATATATATGTGAATAAACGATTAAATTAGGTATAATGAAAATCTATTACAATAGATTACTTCTTGCATTTAAACAATTTGTTACGAAAGAGGAAGATAATTTTAGTGCCGTATAAGGTGTATTATTAAGTATAAGATTTATTTTATTTTTATCGCACAATGTGGATATACTTTTTCCTGTAATTTTGAACATTTTTGATACAAAAGTCTCTCTAATACTGGAGTAACCTCTGATGATATTGTATTATTATCGGATAGCAAAGAGGGTTTGCAAAATTGTCTCAATACATTATAACAAGTAATTATTGTTCTTCTTGGAAATTACAAGTCAATACAGAGAAATCAAAAGTAATGGTTTTTAATTCAAACGGAAAGTCTTTTCTAAACGAATTTTATTATAATGGCAAATCCTTAGAGACAGTTAGTACAAATGTAGTACTTATTGTTACAAAATGGGTATTAATATTAGATATAATGGCAGTTTTAATGTCGCCATCACTTCGCTTATGAAAAAAGCTAGGAAAGCATATTTTAAAATAAAGAAAACAATAGGATTAGATAACCCTTGTAAACTTCTGGAAAAACTTTTTGATTCCTTAGTAGCCCCTATTCTCCTTTATTGTAGCGAAATCTGGGGGATTATTTCGACATTTAAAGACAGTGATGCCTATAGATGAAAAGTTGCATATAAAATTTATTTAAGAAATCTTGGGAGTACACTGTAAGGCCTGGAATGATGCATGTCGTTCCGAACTTGCAAGACTACCATTATTTAAAAATAAGATAATGTTATCTTGCATTAAATTCTGGGACCATTTAATCACTTCAGAAGGAAGTTTAGTTCACCAAATATATAATGCTACAAAAAAAAGCAACCCATGGGTTAAAAGGTTAAATATTTTTATTCAAAACTTAGGTTTATCTTATTTGTCAAATGATAACCTTACTATTAAACCCCTGTTTGGTTTTATAAAACAAAGACTAATTGACCAGGGTTTTCAGGAACAACATGCAAATAACCCAACTGTATAAATAATATAAAAAACTGATCATGTCATCATGTTTATTTTTTCATCACATTTTATCAAGTTGTATTGAACATTATTATCACACTTGACTTTTTATGCTAATGTATGTATGCAATGTACTAGTATATGTTTGTGTTTTGTTTGATTTTTCATTACGAGGGCCTCAGGGAAGATTAGTTATATAGCTAACTGTGTAACCCTCTTAAAATAAAGTATTGTTGTTGTTGTTGTTGTTATTATGTAAATTAAGAGTTAGTGCTCATAACCTTGCCATTGAAAGAGGAAGATATTTAAAAGTACCAAGAGATCAAAGAATTTGTGAAATCTGTAAAAGTGGCGAAATTGAAAATGAACAGCACATGCTTGTTATGAGCATTACTATAATTAAATTTAGTATTTGAATATTTTGTAAGGTCCTCATGGCTGTCAAACAGTTATAACTAGATGTCAACCTCATCTCATGGAAGAGTGAATAATGTAAAGTTTTTCGAGGTAAAAAAAAGTCACTATTGCAGATACTATAGGTAGCAGATCAACTAAATTTAGTGTATAGAAATAATGCAGGGTGTGCACATCCAACTGGCAGGAGTCGTCTAATCTTTACCTCATTTTCATACATTGTAGTTGTTCAGTGGGTAAATTAAAGTTTTGTAATTTGGTGTTTTTTTTGCATACCAAGGGCAAATACAAACTAGATGCTCTAAAGAGAAAAATTCATGGCAACAAATTATTGACCAATTTCTGTACTTCCCGTTTTATCAAAACTTTTAGAAAAGCATGTTTCAAAACATTTGTATGACTACCTAAATTAAAAAGATTAGATCTTTTACA
Organism: Mytilus edulis; assembly: GCF_963676685.1. Taxonomy (NCBI): domain Eukaryota; kingdom Metazoa; phylum Mollusca; class Bivalvia; order Mytilida; family Mytilidae; genus Mytilus; species Mytilus edulis. The sequence continues at coordinate 14,082 of NW_027266943.1, read as the reverse complement.
CCCAGCACAGTCTGGGTTTCGACAAGAACACTCTTGCCAAACTGCCCTTGTCAATATCATAGATAAATGGATACAGGATATGAATGATGGTGATATCAACTTAGCAGTTCTATTGGATTTTAATTAAGAAAGCTTTTGATGTAGTAGATCATGATATTCTCTGTAAAAAACTTGAAATTTATGGATTTGATAATACTGCTGTTTCTTTTTTTAAATCATATTTGAATGAAAGATCTCAACAAGTACAAATTGGTAATGCTCATTCTGAAAAACTTTATATCAAGTATGGTGTCCCCCAAGGCTCCATATTAGGCCCCCTTCTGTTTATATTGTACATAAAGGATCTTCCTATTTATATGAAAAATTGTTGCACTGATTTATATACCGATGATTCAACTTTACATCTTTCTGGTAATTGTTATCAAACTCTACAGTCAAAGGTACAAGAAGATTTACATGGTGTAGAGGAATGGTTCAATGATAACAATATGTTCATCAATAAGAATAAAACAAAATATATGATTATTAGAACGAAACAAAGAGCAATGCCACATTACATGAGAGTTGTTTAACTATTAACAATCAAGTGATACAATCTTCCACATGCGAAAGTCTTTTAGGCATTAAAATTGACCCTTCCCTCACATGGAAAAACCAAATTGATGTGATCTGCTCAAAAATATCATCTAGACTATATCTACTATTAAAGATTAAAAAAATTCTAAATCTAGACTGCAGAAAATTATTCTATAATGGTTATATCTTGCCACTAATTGATTATTGTTGTATAGTGTGGAGTAGTTGTAGCAGTGAGGGTTTAAAAAGGATATTAAAATTACAAAAGAGGGCTGCTAGATTAATACTAGAAACAGACCCATTCGCTCCTTCTGCACCCAAACACTTAAACTGGATGACAGTTTAACAGAGAATAAAATATCATAAGTTAGTGATGACATTTAAGTGCAGTAAATGTGATGCCCCATCATATCTTACTAACAAGTTTCATTATGTTTCAGACAGAAATCCATACCCCTTGAGAAATGCTGTTAAAAGAAACCTCATACTCCCTAAACCAAAAACAGAATTGTTCAAAAAATCTTTATGTATTCTGGACCATTCTTATGGAATAATTTACCAATACCGTTAACAAATATTACAAATGTTAATTCTTTCAAATACAAAATAACAGATTATTTATTGAAATCAACCTAGCTGTCTCAATAATATAAAAAACTGATCATGTCATCATGTTTATTTTTTTCATCACATTTATCAAGTTGTATTGAACATTATTATCATACTTGACTTTTTATACTAATGTATGCAATATATATGTTTGCATTTTGTTTGATTTCTCATGATGAGGGCCTCAGGGAAGATTAGTTATATAGCTAACTGTGTAACCCTCTTTAAATAAAGTATTGTTGTTGTTGTTGTTGTTGTTGTTGTAGCTCACCTTGGTCTATGTGAATATTAAACAAAGGACACAGATTGATTCATGACAAAATTGTGTTTTGGTGATAGTGATGTGTTTGTAGATCTTACTTTACAAAACATTCTTGCTGCTTACAATTATCTCTATTTATAATGAACTTGGCCCAGTAGTTTCAGTGGAAAATGTAGTGAAAATTTACAAATTTTATGAAAAATTGTTTAAAATTTACTATAAAGGGCAATAACTCCTTAGGGGGTCAATTGACCATTTTGGTTGTGTTGACTTATTTTTAGGTCTTACTTTGCTGTACATTATTGCTGTTTACAGTATATCCTACTCTATCTATAATAATATTCAAGATAATAAAAAAAAACAGTAAAATTTCCTTAAAATTACCAATTCATGGGCAGCAACCTAACAACTGGTTATCGGATTCATCTGAAAATTCCAGGCAGATAGATCTTGACCTGATAAACATCAATAGACCCTGACTGAGGGGGTGGTTTCATTTAATTAATACTTCTTGTCTATTTGCATAGTTAAGCAACCCAAATTTGTATGTGACACCACCAAAATTCAAAGTTGGTCTGTGTTTTGAGGTATTGAGCATTGTGTACAAGTTTCATAACATTTGGTCAGGCAATCTAATATTAGAGGAACCAATCTATAAGGATAAACAAAGGTACAGACACACTGACAATAGTACTTAATGCCCCCTCTACTTGGTGGGGAAAGAAAAGTCTGTATATCTGCCATTAATTTCTGCAAAAATTAGGAGAGCAGAACAAAGCTTAAACATATTAAATTTGTAACTCATCATGGTTAACTCACTTATATTACCAAAAATCAGCTGGGGGACAAGGGTAAAACTGTATGGCCCAACAACTTTGTTGCAGGCCATATGTTTTGCCACTTGTTAGATTTGCTCTTAATGCTTTAGTTTCAGACATATAAGCCAAAAGCTGCATTCTACCCCTTTGTTCTATTTTGAGCTATGTCAGCCATGTTGGTTGGCAGACAGGGTCATCAGACACATTTTTTTAACTAGATACCTATTGTAGGGTTAACGTTGTAATGGGGGTACCTTCATGACAAATAATGGTAAAAATTCTTGCCAAACGATGAAAACGGTAATTTTTTTGGAATATGATGATAAAATGTACATTTTCTTTTAGAAGAAAGAACTGATTTAGGCGAAGCACGTTATTTTTTTTCCAAAAATGACAATAACGATAATCATTTGAGACTTATGACGAATCATGATAAGTATATTTTGACAAATCATGTTAACTTTTTAACAAATTTAACGCTAACGGTTGCTGAAATGACTGTTTGATGCCTGATCCTCCTATTGATGATTGTGACCAAGTATCGTTCAGTAGTTTCAGAGAAGATTTTTGTAAAAGTTAACAAACAAACTTAAAATATTAGGTAGGTAAGGAAATTAGAACACACATATTTTTTGCTCACCTGGCCCAAAGTGAGCTTTTCTCATCACTTGGCGTCCGTCATCGTTAACTTTTACAAAAATCTTCTCCTCTAAAACTACTGGGCCAATTTTAACCAAACTTGGCCACAATCATCATTGGGGTATCTTGTTTAAAAAATGTGTCCGGTGACCCGGCGAACCAACCAAGATGGCTGCCATGGCTAAAAATAGAACATAGGGGTAAAATGCAGTTTTTAACCGGATTTTTGTGACAAAAATGTCGGTTATTGATTTGGGGATGTACGGCGGGCGGGCGGGCGGGCGGGCGGGCGGGCGTCACTCAAATGTTGTCCGTGCATTAACTCATGAACCGTTCAACCAAAGCTTTGAACATTTTAATATGTTGTTACTGACAACTAAATGAAGGTCAAGTTCAATAATGGCGATTTTGACTTTTACCGTTCAGGAGTTATGGTTCTTGAAAGATTGAAAAATGGAGTTTCCAGTCGTGTCTGTGCATTTACGCATGAACTGTTCTACCTAAGCTTCCCAAATTTTAATATGTTGTTACTGATGACAAAATGGAGGTCAAGTTCAATAATGACTATTTTGACTTTTACCGTTCAGGAGTTAAGGTTCTTGAAAGATTGAAAAATGGTGTTTCCAGTCGTGTCCATGCATTTACACATGAACTGTTTTACCAAAGCTTCCCAAATTTTAATATGTTGTTACTGATGACAAAATAGAGGTCAAGTTCAATAATGACGATTTTGACTTTTACCGTTCAGGAGTTATGGTTCTTGAAAAATTGAAAAATGGTGTTTCCAGTCGTGTCCGTGCATTTTCTCATGAATCATTCAACCAAAGCTTTTGAAATTTTTATATGTTGTTACTGATGGCAAATTAGAGGTCAAGTTCAATAATGATGATTTTGACTTTTACCGTTCAGGAGTTATGGTTCTTGAAAGATTGTGAAATGGCGTTTCCATTCACGTTGTTGCATTTACTCATGAACCATTCAATCTAAGCTTTTCAAATTTTAAGATGTTGATACGGATGACAAAATGGAGGTCAAATTTGATATTGACGATTTTCACTTTCACCATTCATCAATAATGGTTCTTGTGATATTGCCAGGACACAAATAAATATTAATAAATCCGGTTTGCTGTCGTTGTGACAGCCTCTTGTTGGCTAATAACTCAAAAACCAAAGCATTTAGAGCAAATCTGACATGGGGTAAAATTGTTTATCAGGTCAACATCTATCTGTCAAGAAATTTTCAGATGAATTGGACAACCCATTGTTAGGTTGCTGCCTCTGCATTGGTAATTTTAAGGAAAATTTGCTGTTTTGGGTTATTATCTTGAATATTATTATAGATAGAGATAAACTGTAAACAGCAATAATGTTCAGCAAAGTAAGATTTACAAATAAGTCAACATGACCAAAATGGTCAGTTGACCCCTTTAGGAGTAATTGCACTTTATAATCAATTTTTAACCATTTTTCGTAAATCTTAGTAATCTTTTAGAAAAATCTTCTCTGAAACTACTGTGCCAATTAAAGCAAACTTGGCCACAATCAACTACCTCTAACCTTTTTTATTTGGAAAATATGCCATTTTGTCAAATTGGGAAGTTTATAATAACCATGAATTCGACTGGGACTTCAATTTGCAGACCCCCTTTCAAGAGAAAAACCCTCATTTGAAATAAGACCCCTTTTTATTAGCTCACCTGGCCCGAAGGGCAAAGTGAGCTTTTCTCATCACTTGGCGTCCGTCATCCCTCGTCCGTCGTCATCGTCGTTAACATTTTACATTTTGAACTTCTTCTAGAGAACCACTGAATGGAATGAAACCAAACATGGCATGAATGTTCTTTATGAGGCGCTGACCAAGTGTTGTTACTTTGTAGCCGATCCATCATCCAAGATGGCCGCCAGCAGGGGACTTAGTTTAACATAGGACCCTATGAGATATGCATACAAATGACTTCTTTTAGAGAACTGTTGAATGAAATGAAACCAATCATGGCATGAATGTTCCTTATGAGGTGCTGACCAAGTATTGTTACTTTGTAGCCAATCCATCATTCAAGATGGCCGCCAGTGGGGGACTTAGTTTAACATCCAATTGTAGGACCCTGTGGGAAATGTATACAAATGACTTCTATTTTAGAACCAATGAATGGAATGAAACTAAACATGGGATGAATATTCCTTATGAGGTGCTGACCAAGTCTTGTTACTTTGTAGCTGATCCATTATCCAAGATGGCTGCAGTGGGGGACTTAGTTTAACATAGGACCCTAATGGGAAATGCATACAAATGACTTCTATAAGAGAACCAATGAATGGAATGAAACCAAACATGGCATGAATATTCCTTATGAGGTGCTGACCAAGTGTTGTTACTTTGTAGCCAATCCATCATTCAAGATGGCCGCCAGTGGGGGACTTAGTTTAACATCCATTTGTAGGACCCTGTGGGAAATGTATACAAATGACTTCTATTTTAGAACCAATGAATGGAATGAAACTAAACATGGGATGAATATTCCTTATGAGGTGCTGAGCAAGTCTTGTTACTTTGTAGCTGATCCATTATCCAAGATGGCTGCAGTTAACATAGGACCCTATGAGAAATGCATACAAATGACTTCTTTTAGAGAACTGTTGAATGAAATGAAACCAAGCATGGCATGAATGTTCCTTATGAGGTGCTGACCAAGCTTAAGTGTTGTTACTTTGTAGCTGATCCATCATCCAAGATGGCCGCCAGAGGTGGACTTAGTTTAACATAGGACCCTATGGGAAATGCATACAAATGACTTCTTTTAGAGAACCACTAAATGGAATGAAACCAAACATGGCATGAATGTTCCTTATGAAGTGCTGACCAAGTATTGTTACTTTGTAGCCAATCCATCATTCAAGATGGCCGCCAGTGGGGGACTTGGTTTAACATAGGACCCTGTGGGAAATGCATACAAATGACTTCTATTTTAGAACCAATGAATGGAATGAAACTAAACATGGGATGAATATTCCTTATGAGGTGCTGACCAAGTCTTGTTACTTTGTAGCTGATCCATTATCCAAGATGGCTGCAGTGGGGGACTTAGTTTAACATAGGACCCTAACAGGAAATGCATACAAATGACTTCTATAAGAGAACCAATGAATGGAATGAAACCAAACATGGCATGAATATTCCTTATGAGGCGCTGACCAAGTGTTGTTACTTTGTAGCTGATCCATCATCCAAGATTGCCGTTAGCGAGGGACTTAGTTTAACATAGGACCCTTTGGGAAATGCATACAAATGACTTCTTTTAGAGAACCACTGAATCGAATGAAACCAAACATGGCATGAATATTCCTTATGAGTTGCTGACCAAGTGTTGTTACTTTGTAGCTGATCTATCATCCAAGATGGCTGCCAGCAGGGGACTTAGTTTAACAAAGGACCCTATGGGAAGTACATACAAATGACTTCTTTTAGTGAACCATTGAATGGAATGAAACAAAACATAGCATGAATGTTCCCAATGCGTTGCTGACCAAGTGTTGTTACTTTGTCATCCATCAAACATCCAAGATGGCCACAAGTGGGGGGACTTAGTTTAACATAGGACCCTATGGGAAATACATTTAAATTTCTTTTAGAGAACCACTGAATGGAATGAAATCAAACATAGCAATAATGTTTCTTATGAGATGATGACCAAGTGTTGTTACTTTGTAGCCGATCAATCATCCAAGATGGCCGCCAGCAGGGGTTTAGTTTAACATAGAACCACTGAATGGAAAGAAATCAAACATAGCAATAATGTTTCTTATGAGATGCTGACCAAGTTTTGTAACTTTGTAGCCAAATTTTATCTTTTTTTTATATGATTTCAAAAACCCAAGTAGAGTCAGGTGAGCGATACGGGCTCTTGAGAGCCTCTAGTTAATAGTGATCATGGTGATAATACATAAATAGACCCTCAAATCTGCATACAAGTCATTTTAGGCATGAACAATTTTTAAATGAGTTTTTCAGTTTGTATTCATGCACAATTACTACTGAGACTGCACTGTTTGAGAAAAAAGTTGTCTTTTTGGGAATAATTTTAAGCCATTTTTTTAAAAATTGGGATTCTACTCCAGGGGAAAAAGCCTTTATTCTCCTGTAATTTGAGCCAATAACATCACTGGTCACTGTCTATGGACTTTGAAACTTTTGCTAAGTATTTATCTTAGTTTATAGTTTTGATTAGGTTGGTTTATGGATAAGCATTGGCATATCTCATAACCATGACGACTATTTGACCACGCCCCCTCAGATTTGGTCATTTGACTTTGAAATTTTGCTTAGTTTACATGTATTAGTTTGTTTAGGACGTCTGTTTAAAGGGAACTATAATTATGATAAGTCAATTGTATTTGGTATACATTTGTATTAGCATAAGCACATATTATTACGATGGAGATTGTTTAGCCATGTACTTTCAGTCATGTTTCATTGACTTTGAATATTTTCAAAACTGTACAAGTGTTTATATTTTAATTTCAACATTTGCATTACCCTAATTACAAAAAAGTGAGGCATATTTCCGTGATAACAGTTTATTATATACTTTATATCATCGGTCAGGCAAACTAATACGAGAAACGCCAATCAATTTATTTTATTCAGCATTGCACAAAGTAAAAAAAGATAAAGGTACAGGGGTGGATCCAGCCATTTAAAAAGGGGGGGGGGGGGGGGGGGGTTCCAACTACATGTCCCTGTTATTCATATTTTACACATAAATGGACTAAATTTTTCTGCCACTTATAATGCATTGATCACTCTGGTTAGAATTTTTCAAATTTTAATAACTTTCTTAAACTTATTTGTAAAAAAATATTTCCTGTTTAAACATACATGTATATATTACTTATAAATGGACTCTGATATTTTTTCTTCCAGTTAACATTACATACAGTCTGCAGTTAAAGTTTTTAAAGCATTTATTAGATTCATAAACCTTTCTCATTCCTTGATTTTGACCAAACTTGGATAAAAGCTTCTTACAATCAAAAGAAAGTATCTGAAGGAAAATTTTTAAATAATTTTTTCCTCATTTTTGTTGAGCCACTTTTGATTGCATCAATATGGATGCATGCATGCATATATATGTATTTCCTTCATTGATTGAAATTTTATGAAAGGTTAAATATACATCAAGTACCTAAATGAAAAAACAAGATTTTTAACTTCCTATGTCAATTAAGATAAAAACTGGTATGTTTAAATGTAAATTCTGGATGCTATTTAGGTCAGAAAATTTGAAAGATTAACTGATTCACATATTTGTGGTTTAAATGAATGATGCTGAATCAGCAAATGTTATCATTTTGATATTAGGCACATATCCGATTTTAGGGAGATGAATTAAATATGTCATGTTTGTTTTTTTTTTAAATAAAATATGGTTTAAAAACCTATAGTCTACTAAAAAAGAACATTTATTTTTAAGTAATTTGACAGATCATTTTGAATTTATTTTATTTTCAGTCTACAAGCAGTCATTAATTGATTGAAGATTGAAGGTGGTGGGGGGAAAGGGGAGAGGGGGTTGTACCCCTAAATTATTTTGGTAGGGTTGAGCTTGAGCATGCAACTGAGACATCAAGTACCCCACCCTTTTCATATATTTTGTTTATCAATTAGATATTTAGATATTTTGTGGAAGAGTGAATTTTCTGCCTTCCATTTACACTGGATGCATTGATTGTATTATACAGTATGTACTAATTCTAAATATCTCTTGCAGATAATTTATTGACGTAGGTGATTCTTTGTAATCTACTTGTGATTAGGTCTTATTTTATTGGTCATTGGTCAGTCAGGGGTACTACTTGTAGAAGTTATTTTTAATTACTTGAAAAAGTAATATTATTTACTTATATAAGTAAATTTGTAGGATACTTATACAAGTGAATTTTATTTACTTGTATTATGTAAAACAAATATTGGCTGAGTTATGTCCCTTAGACAATCAGATTTTTTTTACTTGTAGAAGTAACAAAGTCATCCAATCTTCTTTTATTGAATTTATGATTATTGCTCTAATAGAATTTTAAATTATCTGCCCTTTGTAGATGTCTTTATAATTACTAATCATTTAAGTGTAATTCCATGGACAACGAAAATCCCAGTTGTCTGTTGTCTTCAGAACACTGCTCATTTACAAGCCCCCAAGGAGCAATTTTTGAAGGCCTCTTGCACAAATACTTAAGATCTTTGCACAATCAATTTCTTTGTTGAATTAATGAGACTCTAATAAAAAAGTTGAGCAAACCTGGGAAAAATCATTATAGGCATGAATTTACATCTCAAAACTTGATGACTTTTGTGGGCTTGTAAGAAAAATTTACTGTAAACATGATAAATACAAGTAAATTTTTGAGAAAATAAAGGGGAGATTATTCAAACATTATTTATTTACTTATATATATGCATATTTTTTTACATCTTCAAGTAAATAAAATAACTTGTACAAGTTGTACCCCTGACTGTTGGTGGTCTTGTGATAATTATACAGGGAATTTAATTGCTGGTCAATTTTGGTCTTTGTTCACAAAAGTTTAAATAGTTTAATTTTTAGCATCTTCTGGTACATTAGTATAAAAAGTTGCAACTTCCTGTTAAAGAATTAAGCTGACAAGGCCAAGAGAATTTCTTTTAATAATTGCTATCATGTTTCATGTGTACAAACCTTTGAATGTTAACTAGGTGCATATGTCAAAATGATTGGATTTATTGCATCTACAACTAACATCAGTGGGAATACATTAGAATATGATAAATATAGAGTTCAATTGGTTTGACAAATAGCTGCAGATGCATTCACAACTGTTACGTTTAACCACATATAAAATACTGACATCTGATTAGTTTCAGATACTTATGATATAATCAAGCAAGTGATTATATATATATGTCAACCTTATTATGTATTAAATCATCTTTTAGTATATATATTTCATATACATGTAGAACTTATATATTTTCCCAAAAAAATATTGCAACATGACAAAATATATTTAACTACATGTAATGAACCCAATGAGCAGCAGAATTGACATAGCTTTTATTTGTTTATTTGGTTAAACATTTATTTTGTTGAGAGCCATTTTGAGGGAATATCTTATTTCACAGTGAAAACGTGTTTTTTTTGTCTTAAAATTTGCTAAACAATATAACACCGAATTAATTTGTAAAAAAATATTACATATAAATATACATGTATACAATGTATATGTTCACATCTCAATGAAAAAAATCAACACAATTATTTGTACACTTTAATTTAAACTGTAATTGTACTGCTCCTCGGGGCGTCTTGATTGACAAATAAAAATTGTTGTTGTTGTTGTTGTTCATCAGGAGAAAAAAAACCAACTGGAGACAAAATAATGAACTAATTAAACAAACTTTAGCACAGGATTTGTTAAAATCAAACCATACAAATTTAAGGGCATGAACATGTACTAGAACATTGAGTGAAGGAGTGGATTCATGCTGAGGATGCATTGAGTGAAATCCTAACCTACATGTAATTCATTTCTTTTTCAAATGTAACATTTTATACAGATTTCAAGTGTTATTTTTATTGCAAAAGACTGTTCTGTTTAATAATGCCGTGGATTTTGTTACATATACTTGTAATTTATAACAAAGTATTTTTTGCAAGTACCATCATTCTCTCCCTAAATAATTCAGAATTTGTTGAATAGGTTGAACCCATCTATCCTATCACACTAGAGATAGAGGATAATTTCCAAATTAATCGAAACTTGTTGAAGATTGATTATAATTTTATTGAGCAATAGATGACTTAGGGCTTACACGAGAGAACGGAAGTTCGTAACTACCAAAGGTCATTCTTTAGAGAATGAATGATCTAAATTGTAGTGTAGGGAGGGAGCTGGCCCAACAGCTTGGGTGGGCGTGTAAGCCCTAAGTCATCTATTGCTCAATAAAATTATAATCAATCTTCAACAAGTTTCGATTAATTTGGAAATTTTATTGAACAATAGATGACTTAGAGGCTTCCACGAGACTTTAGAGTTCTACATTTTAGATCATTCACACCAGGATGTATGTGTAGGCAATTCTGGATACTAATAAAAATTCTAATTATGTACTATTCTATTATTCCAACTATATATATGTACATGAATATACATTTATAACAAAAACATACATTGTAATAAATGTTATTATTTGTTTTCCAATAAGCTATCACTCAATGTTTGTGTTTGAATAGGTTTAAAATAAAATTTGTAAAAAGTTTGTGCTGAGCTCCAACCGGCTGTTTTCAGTATATTATTTAATGGAATCCCATGTGCTGCAGCGCTAGACGATGAAGCTGATCGACAGCTATGTGTCCCATACACTTTTATATCAATTCCTGCTTTTCCTAATAAATGTTTTATCCAACGTGATATTGTACTTTTTGTTACAGTTTTAAAAGGTTTAACACATGAAATGAAAAGGGATTTTTCCTGTCCCCTGAGTTTTGAAGTTCTTTTCAAATATTCTTCCATTGCTACAATAACACATAGTTTATTATCATCATGTCTATTAAATTCCAATGGTCCAATGTGCTTCCCTGGTTTGGATTGTTTAAGGTAGCACAATACAAAGATTTTTTCACTCCCAATCAGACAACTTTAAACTGATGTAATTCATTTCATCCTTGTTTATATTTTATAAATGAGGTACCAAAAGAAAGGAAAAAGATTAATCTTTCAAATTGTGATAATTTCATTATGACATAATTATTACATAATTAATTATTATGTAATTAGTTGCTATATTGTGATGTCCACACTTGAATGAATTTAGCTTCTTTGTTCTTCATAGCATCCCATACATTTTTATAGATTCTTGTACAACACAGCTTGACCTCCAAAACAGTGTCTCAGATTTCCAAAAACATCAATAGAACAAATGTTATACCCAATTGAATTTGGTGGTCTCTTATGAATTGATTTAGCAAACTTCATTGAAGATTTATGAGAGAATGAAATACAATAGGAAAAATCTGAGACACAGTTTTGGAGGTAAAACTGTGTTGTGCAAGAATCTATAAAATTTTTTGGGATGCTATGAAGAACAAAGAAGCTAAATTCATTCAAGTGTGGACATCACAATATAGCAACTAATTACATAATTATTAATTATGTAATAATTATGTCATAATGAAATTATCATAATTTGAAAGATTAATCTTTCTTCTTTCTGTTGGTACCTCATTTATAAAATTTAAAGAAAGATGAGTGGAATTACATCAGTTTAAAGATGTCTGATTGGGGATGAAAAATCTTTGTATTGTGCTACCTTAACTAAGTCTACTATGTACACTTTCATGTTGTCATTAGAAATAGTAATATTATTCAGTTTTATCAAATGAACAGTTTGACAGCGTTGCGCACTAAGCAGCATAAGCAATAATGCTAGCTTTTGTGATAGTTGTAATAATGTTAATTCCTCATTTGCAGGTAATGTTTTTCAAATAATCTAAAACTATATTTACATCCCATGTTTCTGTATATTTGGGAAGAGACGGTCTAGCATTGAAAATTCCCCTCATATATCGAGTTACTAGTTTATGTTTCCCAATGTCTATCCCACTTGTCACAGAACAAATTGAAGATATTGCTGATTTAGCAGTGTTGATTGCACTGTAACTTAATCCACTATCATAAAGTGATGATAAGAAGGACAGCACAGTGTTTATAGATGGATCAAGTGGATCAGTTTGTCTTTTATTTGAAAAACACATCCATCTTTTGAAATAAGTCCCATATTGTTTTCCTGTGGATTGCCTCCAAGATTGTAAAATGATGTCGGCAGTGAGTGTTGAAAGTCCTTTATTTTCCAAGCTTTCCCGGACAAGATAAAAGCCTCCCAGAAGGAGGTTTGAAATTGGATGAATTCGTTTCAGATCCTGTGGTAGAAAGAGACTGTTTTTCGGCAGGATGTATGATTGTTGACTGATCTGATGTAATAATTGCGGAAACCATATTTGTGTTGGCCAAAGTGGTGCTATCAATACTACTTTGTCTAACTTGTCCTTGATGATTTTCTGAAGCACCTGTCCTATGACACTGAAAGGAGGAAAGATATAATAAAAATTATTATTAGTCCACTTTATAGTAAATGCATCAATTGCTATTGCATGTGGGTCTGGCTTATATGAAACATACTGAGTTGTCCTATTATTAAGCCTACTAGCGAATAAATCTATATGCATTGTCCCTACAGTACTCTGTAATTTTTCAAATAATTCTGTTTTTAATGTCCATTCCATGTCGTCATTTAATTTTCTAGATAGTTTATCGGCTTCTATATTTAGCTTTCCAGCTATATGTGCCACACTAATCCATAATTTTCGTTCTAAACACCAGAACCATATTTCTTTTGCTAGAATATGTAAATTTGTAATTTTTCCTCCAAAATTTTCAATATAAGAAATAGCTACTGTATTATCTAAGTTCATTCGAATATGCTTTTGTGAAATATTCCCAGCCAATGATTGTAAAGTTAAGAAAGCTGCCTTTAATTCTAAAACATTAATATGCATTTCTCTTTCTTCTGCTGACCAAAAACCTTCTGTTTTCTTCCCAGTGGTTTTATTAATTCCACCCCAGCCAGTTTTACTTGAATCACTGAACATTATAATATCAGGATCATTTTGAATTATTGGTTTGTAACTAGAAGGAAGATTTTTTATCCACCAATTAAATATTGTTTTCACATGAATTGGTAAACAAATACTTCTATCATAATTCCCATAAAACTTTTTTAACACTTTCTCTTTATATATTTCTAAATCTTTGTAATACAATTGAGCATATAGTACACCTGGTTCACTGGCAACCATTTTTCCTATAATTGTAGCAAAACTTCGAATAGTTATTTCCTTCGAATGCAATGCATTAACACATAAATCTTGTAAATTTAAAATCCTTTCTGTGTCAATCTAACTGTCATATTTTCAGAATTAATTATAAATCCTAAAAAAGTTATTTCTTTAGTTGGTGTAAAGACAGATTTCTTTGGGTGTACTGTAAAGCCTAAACTATCAACTAATTCCACAGTATGTTTTACATTGTTCTGACAGTCTTCATAAGAGCGTGCTATAAGTAAGCTATCGTCTATATAAGGAAC
>NW_027266942.1:0-24354 GCF_963676685.1 Mytilus edulis | reverse complement strand
GATTTAAGGGTATTTGGGGGAGTGGATTGTCAGTATCTGCCCAGCTAGGCGTGAGAGATAGTAATGAAGCATCGTGGACACAAGTTGTAGAAGTGTTGGAGTTTATGAGTGATGCTTCAGATGTACCCATCCTACTGGATGCTGATACAGGATATGGAAATTTCAATAATGCTAGACGACTAGTCAGGAAACTGGAGGATAGAGGAGTAGCAGGTATAATGATGTGTACTTTTAAAACATGATTATAATTTACAAGTAACCAGTTGTGGATAAAAAAAAAGACACATAGTTTTGGTTGAAATCACCTTTGATAATTTGTCTTATTCATGAAATGAATGAAAGTAATCTAAAACATGTTTGCTTTCATAGGAAAGAATAGGCTGGGATTGATTAATTTGTACAAATTGGCCCTGATGGAAAAACTGGTTAAACTAACAAAAAGAAGACCTTGAATACATTTATTGTCAGATATCTTTTATTGTGTGTGTAGGTGTACTAGATTTCATATACATGTACTTAAAAATCAAAATTTTAGGGGCATTTAACTTAACTTATATATATATGAAAAACTAAAAAAAAAAGTGAAAAGCATGTGCTACAAATTTAGCTCTCCAATCTCCATTAGCATGATTAGCATGAACTAATGTATAATGAATATCTGTTTAAGGTGCCTGTTTAGAAGACAAACTGTTCCCTAAAACAAACTCTCTACATGATGGAAGAGCACAGCCATTGGCTGATATAGAGGAATTTGCTTTGAAAATCAAGGTAATAAAAATGGATATAAATTTTTTCATAAGGTTTAAATTTAGAAGTGTTTTCATCAATTGAATTAAAACTTGAATTGTAACCTATTCTGATTAAAAAAAAATCCACTGTCAAAAGAATTTGATTCTGTTTATTTGCATATAAAAAGATGATGAAGAATAAGATGTTACATAAAATTTCAATAATTACCATTACAAAACACCAGTATGATCAATTTAAGTCTGACACTTACACAATATGTATATTTAGTACCACACTTAATTTCAGGCTTGTAAGGACTCACAGACAGATCCTGATTTCTGTATTGTGGCTAGAGTTGAAGCCTTTATAGCAGGCTGGGGTTTAGATGAAGCTCTGAAAAGGGCAGAAGCATACAGAAATGCA
The DNA here is from genome assembly GCF_963676685.1 of Mytilus edulis. NCBI lineage: Eukaryota > Metazoa > Mollusca > Bivalvia > Mytilida > Mytilidae > Mytilus > Mytilus edulis. The sequence continues at coordinate 23,202 of NW_027266942.1, read as the reverse complement.
GGTAAAAAACTAGCTGGTATATTTATTACATAAACAGAATTCTTTAATAACTATGTATTTTATTTTCAATGCTAAGGAACTACAAATCAGAACCTTTTTGAAAGTTGGTTTCAAGCTTCAGTTGCTGGACCATATTATACAGTGTGATGCATTTTAAAGTTGATCAACTTTTTTGTGACCATATTATGCATTATGTCATGCATTTTCAAATTAATTGCTCATCAACCATCTATTTACAAAATACTTATACAAATGTATATTCTAAAAAAATTCTATCACACTTTTCTCTGCAACTTTAAAATGTGAATACCCTTATATTTTGAGTCATGCTGAACAGCTTATTGTCTACCAAATACAGCATGAGCTCACCATGCTCACTGTTCAACTACTGTGGGTGCTAAACACTTTCATATATAAAAAACTAGGGGTTATTCCCCGACTAAAAATAACCATGGCTTGAAACCCATGTTTATTTACTTAATTGGTGAAAAGTATCATGTTTTTTGTATTTGATTGTAAACATTAGTTAACTAGCTTTCAATTAAAACAGGTTAAATGATTGAAATAATTTTTAAAGTTATATTAAATAAACATGTTTTGAGGGGAGACAACACTGTAAACATCCTGTTTTTAGGCAGTGAAAAATGAAAACTTATTTGCAGCCATTGTAGCTCTTTTGGGAGCAGGAGACCTTCCCCTGAAACAAGACTTATTTGAAAGGCCTTGTAAAAATTTCATACAGTTTTGATTATGAAAAATGTGCATGTCTTTATGGGTATGAACATGACCTGATTTAAGGTTTTTTTATACGACCGCAAAATTTGAAAAAAATTTCGTTGTATATTGCTATCACGTTGGCGTCATCGTCGTCGTCGTCGTCGTCCGAATACTTTTAGTTTTCGCACTCTAACTTTAGTAAAAGTGAATAGAAATCAATGAAATTTAAACACAAGGTTTATGACCACAAAAGGAAGGTTGGGATTGATTTTGGGAGTTTTGGTCCCAACATTTTAGGAATTGGGGGCCAAAAAGGGCCCAAATAAGCATTTTCTTGGTTTTCGCACTATAACTTTAGTTTAAGTGAATAGAAATCTATGAAATTTTGACACAAGGTTTATGACCACAAAAGGAAGGTTGGGATTGATTTTGGGAGTTTTGGTTCCAACAGTTTAGGAATTAAGGGCCAAAAAAGGGCCCAAATAAGCATTATCTTGGTTTTCGCACAATAACTTTAGTATAAGTAAATAGAAATTGATGAAATTTTAACACAAGGTTTATGACCACAAAAGGAAGGTTGGGATTGATTTTTGAAGTTTTGGTCCTAACAGTTTAGGAATAAGGGGCCCAAAGGGTCCAAAATTGAACTTATTGTGATTTCATCAAAAATTGAATAATTGGGGTTCTTTGATATGCCGAATCTAACTATGTATGTAGATTCTTAATTTTTGGTCCCGTTTTCAAATTGGTCTACATTAAGGTCCATAGGGTCCAAAATTAAACTTAGTTTGATTTTAACAAAAATTGAATCCTTGGGGTTCTTTGATATGCTGAATTTAAAAATGTACTTAGATTTTTAATTATTGGCCTAGTTTTCAAGTTGGTCCAAATGGGGGTCCAAAATTAAACTTTGTTTGATTTCATCAAAAATTGAATAAATGGGTTCTTTGATATGCCAAATCTAACTGTGTATGTAGATTCTTAATTTTTGGTCCAGTTTTCAAATTGGTCTACATTAAGGTCCAAAGGGCCAAAATTAAACAAAGTTTGATTTTAACAAAAATTAAATTCTTGGGCTTATTTGATATGCTTTATCTAAATATGTACTTTGATTTTTGATTATGGGCCCCAGTTTTCAAGTTGGTCCAAATCAGGATTCCATATCAAGTATTGTGCAATAGCAAGAAATTTTTAATTGCACAGTATTGCACAATAGCAAGAAATATCTAATTGCACAATATTGTGCAATAGCAATTAATTTTCAATTGAAGTTATCTTTCTTTGTATAGAATAGTAGTTGATAATATATATGGGAAATTTGCCAGACATGACTATGATGTCATTTTCTATTTTTATTTGCCAATAACTTTATGTAAATAACTTCATTGGAAATTTGCCAATACAAAATGTTGCTGATGAAGCTTTTTTTCCTTATCTTATCTAAAATGTTTTTAGATAATGTATGTTGGACATTTGCCAGACATGACTATGATGTCATTTTCTATTTTTATTTGCCAATAACTTTATGTAAATAACTTCATTGGAAATTTGCCAATATAAAATGTTGCTGATGAAGTTTTTTTTATTGTTTTATACAATAAACAATGTATATTCACTTTTACTACCAACCAATCTTTACCATTCAGTGATAACAAGCACTTTATTTTTACATTTTGATATTTTATGATGTATTTAAAAGAGTAGTTATTGTTGCAAACTCCATTAGAAATTTGAATTGATATCAGTTTTGGAAAAAGGGAAACGGGGATGTGAAAAAAGGGGGGGGGGGTTTAAATTTTTCTCATTTCAGATTTCATAAATAAAAAGAAAATTTATTCAAACATTTTTTTGAGAGGATTAATATTCAACAGCATAGTGAATTGCTCAAAGGCAAAAAAAAAACTTTTTAAGTTCATTAGACCACATTCATTCTGTGTCAGAAACCTATGCTGTGTCAACTATTTAATTTTAGATTTAAAAAGTTTGAAGAAATCTTTGATTTGTAAATCTTGACATTTTTTTTGTGTAAAAAAAAACCATGTAATGTCAAAAATTTTATCACAATCCAAATTCAGAGCTGTATCACGCTTGAATGTTTTGTCCATACTTGCCCCAACTGTTCAGGGTTCGACCTCTGCGGTCGTATAAAGCTGCGCCCTGCGGAGCACCTGGTTTATGTTCAAATTAGGCATTTTTTCCTCATGTTCTTTGGATGGATTTTTTTTAATATGATAAAAGTACACTTTATATTTATTTCATTAGAAACTAGAGAACATTCTGATTCCAGTGATATCTAGTTTTATACAAGTATCTTTATTAATCAGTTCACCACTAAGGGTCACTTATGCATAGTCCCTCAAAATATGACATCATAGAAAAAAACTGTTGATTGCACCCTGTGAAAGTACTTTTATTCATGGGGTGCCAATTTTTGTAGTTTTCTTGGAGGATATAGTACTACTTTATCCACAAATGTAAGTGTCCAAAGAAACATAACAACTGTTATCCAAATCAAGACATGGAAAGATCATCATATAGATAAACCCATATAACCTAGAGAATACATAGAATATCTATATATAGCTAAAATCCATGAAGTTTAGCACCACAAATATGTAACTTTTGCTCAAAGCACAAATAAAAGTTCTTTCACGGCATTTGTTCCTATTTTACTTCTACTGTTTGTAATGTTTTGTTTGACATACATTGATGGGCTTATTGTTAATTTATATTCTAGAATTTGATATTTTTTTATAGGTGCAGATGCCATTTTAATGCACAGTAAGAAGGCTGATCCTTCTGACATAGAGGCCTTTATGAAGGCTTGGAACAATCAGTTTGTATTATGATCAATAAGATTTGCTGTTGTATGATTATGTTACTGATTTATTGGGCTAAATAAATCATTAAATGTTATAGAGAGGTTACTTGGAAATTATCCTAACCTGGTATCCAAAAATATTCCAAAATTTTGTAAGAGGTGGTAATTATTTCTACTGTTCAAAGTATTCTTGAAAGATATATAGTGATTAATTTGTGTTGGTGGGTGCAGTCCTTATTTTACAATACCCAGCAGCTCCTTTTACATGTTCTATTCATCTGTAAATGATGAAATCATTATTTTAGAACCAAAAAAAGAGAACAATCATATGAGACATTAAATTTAACTTCCAAAATTTTATTACTAGAGTTTTGATCAGGGATCTGGAAACCTAGAATTTTTAGACATGAGCTTTAATAAATGAAACCTGTTTTATTGAAATTGCAGATTGGTATTACGGTCAAGAAATGTATTTGTTACAGAAATAATTTTTGGTCTTTTCATTGCAATTGGTTTTTTTATTTGTTTTTTTTTGGGGGGGGAGGGGGGTAATTTGCTCCTGATTTTGTTTTGTTAGCTTCTATAAGAAAAAACGAAATTATTGTTTCAAAAACTTTGGGTTTATCATAGTGACATCTTCGAGGAAAGGGATTGGGAATAGACCAGTTCCTACCATATAGACTACAAATCTTACAGATAAAAATGTTTCAGTTCATTGCTTTACTATAGAACTAACCTTTTGTTTCAGGGACCTGTAGTGATTGTACCAACAAAATACTACAAAACACCAACAGACCATTTCCGTGATATGGGTGTTTCTATGGTAATATGGGCCAATCATAACCTTAGAGCTTCTGTCAGTGCTATCCAACAAACAACCAAACAGATCTATGATGATCAATCGTTAGTTAATGTAGAAGATAAGGTAACTATTGCTCATCCTAATGGTATATCACCTATTCTTTTGACAGGCCCACTCAATAATTTTTTTCAACTTGCTAGTAAACTAGCTTAAAATCTACAGTAAGATTTGTCACCAAACATGCCAAAAGTACAAACTCAAATTATAATGTCTTAATATTATGTCTTTGTGGCGTATATTTCTAAAGGCTGCTGCTTTGTTAACAAGTAGATGATACCTATTTTAAGGTTTGGTAAACCTGACAATGAGTAAAACCCTCATTACAACTTTTCGCACTTGAACACAAAATGCTTTCTTGAGACAGTTTAAGTAGGGTGAGAACTAAGGACCAGTCACTCCATAATGCTGTCTTTATCTTAACATATGATTTAATAGACATATCCTTAACCATTACAGTGTTTTTATGCCCCACTTAAGAGCATTATGTTTTTTTCTCCATTCGTTCATTCGTCTGTCCAGCTTCAGGTTTAAGTATATTGTCAAGGTAGTTTTTGAGGAAGTCGAAGTCCAATCAACTTTGTTTGCCTCAACCAAATGTTATAAAACTTAAACACAATACAAATTACCATAATACACAGATCAAGTTCAAATTTGGGTTGTGTCACTTTTACAGTTCTTGAGTTATGCCCCTTTCAAAAGTTATATTGCAAGTTGAGACATTATCTGTGTCCCATGGATTTCATTCACAAGTTTTAAAGTTGATGAATTTTGAATTTCAATCATAACAGTAGTATTCAGTGTAATTTATATTATAAAATATATTATTAAACAAAATTTTTTTTATTTTAGATTGTTAGTGTGAAAGAAATATTCAGGTTACAAAGAGATGATGAATTAGTCCAAGCTGAAGACAAATATCTACCAAAAAATTAAACAAGAAATCATGGTGCTAAAAAATGTGTTCTTTAGATATTTCACTTGCAAATTAATTAGCCTTTAAGGTATTACTAAGCAGCAAAGTATCTGCACCGGTGATTTTATTCTGGTATTAATTGTTATTAACCAATAGAGCATACATGTATTAAATTTGTTGTTTTAAACTTTGGTATTTTTTGTATATTTTTAAGGGATATGGTCTAAAATATACTTTTTTTTATATACTTATACTTCAAGCAATATATAAGATAGTATTTATTTCATATAAGGACTTTATATTTATTTAATGGCTATATATGAATAATTTTATACAACTTGTTAGGGTTTTGACCGAGATGTCACAATTCACTGAACATTCTAATCATGCATATCGTGTATAAACTTTTAAGTTTAAGTAGTTTACCACAAAGTTATGGTTACATCAACTTGATACACATTTCACATGTTTATTATAATGTGAGCTTTTTGAAATATTGTAAAATTTTGTTTTTGGACCAGAATCCATGCTTTATATTCTTATTCTGCATTAAATAATATATTTGAGAAAATAATTTAATATTTAGAACTTTAAAACTTTAAATAACTTGAAATTGTCACCATGCATAGATGTTGAAAATCAAACCTTATCAATCAATCAATCCACAATTGTTAAAGTTCAAAGGTCAACATTTTTTTTATTAACAAGAAATAAAATAAATTTGTTTAAATTATACTATGCATATAACTCCCTGTTGAAGACCTATAATTGTTTTCTTTTATAAATTGTGACTTGGATGGAGAGTTGTCTAATTGGCACTCATACCACATCTTTTTATATCTATATACTATATTTATTATAAATAAAAAAAACACTTAATTTTTTTTTTGAAAGTATGATAATAATTGTGATTTTGGTAGACCATATCTCTAAGTTTAGTGGGAAACTATGTTAATCATATTAAGATGATTTTATCTAATGATACATGCCATATTTCTTGTTATAAATTTTGTCAACAAACCAATCTTGATTTTTACAGGTTGTTTATTGTGCCATTTTTAGTGAAAGGTATTTAAATTGTGGGAAATATTTTGTTAGTCAATAATTTAGAAACAAAATTTCGTTGTTTTGTAATAGGATGTTTGATTATTAAATGTAAATTTTACATTAGGGAACATTGTAATTTATAATTTTTAAATGACACAAATGGGTTATTTGTAAAAAGTTGACAAAGATGTTGGTATTATGGTATAAGTATTACTATGTGGTTGTATTGTGTAAATTCAAATTAAACATTCAGTTTTTCATAGCTTTCATGTTTTAAAAAAAATTAAAATGTAACATATTACTAAAATAAAGTAATTGTTGTCTGAATATATTATAAACTGACTGACCAAAATTTCATTATGACAACAATGTCCAAGTGGTCTAAGTAGTTTAACTACTGTATCACAAGCCTGTCAACACTGAGGTTGAGAGTTTAAACCCTACATGTGTTCAATTCCAATCTATCTTAATTGACAAGGATTATCAGTTTTCCTGCCATAGGTTGTAGTTCCTCTCAAGGCACTCTGGCTTCCTCCACCAATAAAAACTGACTGCCATGAAAAGCCAATAGTGCTAAAAATGGTGTTAAACATCAATCAATCATTACTATAGACAATCAAAAATAATTAGTATGACGTCAAAGAAGACAATTGTTTAATATTCTTTTTATTTAAAAATATTGGAAATTATATGTTTTGATTTCAATCCTAAAGGTTGGGAAATTTATCTGATAAGAATATTACAAATGTTACCTATTTATCAGTACATTTTTTTATAATTAAAAAAACAATATTTTCTTGGATAACAAGTTATTTAAAATAAATGTCTACATGTATGGTGTATGAGGGAGTTTTGACCAAGTTTAAGGCAGCTTAGAATGTCAATTTTCAGACATTTAAAAGGGAGACAATGTTTATTGTTGATCCCTGAGTACCGGTATTTAATCATTTTCCCGTTTCATTGACGACTTCTTTTCAAATCATGATCATTTTCCTTTGTGATGTATTATAAGTTCAGTATTAATTTTGTTCATATGTATCTCTTTTGAATAACATGTATGTGTATGAAAGCATTCCTTATTTATCTTCTTTGATAGACATTTACTGATGCATATTTATTATAAATAAAACATGCATTTGGATACTAAATTTTTTCAGTAGCATACATACAAAAATATATAATATATAAGTATTAGTCTTAGGAAAACATAATTTTTGTTTTAAGGTCTCTCAGAATATTTGATAACATTTTGATTGGTTAATGTTTTTATTAAACAAAAACTGAAGTTTACAGAAGATTGTCCAACCAACTATCTGTTAAACCTGTATTTTCTCATTAACTTTTGAAATCTGTATTGGACTTTTTTAAAACTATTATTAGTTTTTAATATACATTGTGTAGTGCTACTGTGATTTCATTAATTTATATTAGTAATATTTTTTACTAAAAGATCTGCCTTTACTTTAGGTCTGTAATGTCTACGAATCTCTGTTTTACAATGTCTGTTTTAAATCACAGAGCAGAATGAAATCTCATAGATTTATATTATACACTGAGTGCTTTTTTATGCTAAGTAATAGGTTAGTAATTTAGTAAGTTTTGTGTGTGAATCTTTTTTTATTATCAAGAACATTTTCATCAATTATGCTTAAAACATAAAAGATATGGTTATATGTTTGTTTAAAACGTGGTCAACTTTCTGGTACCTTTGATAACTGTTTACTAACTATTAACAGGTTTATCCATGAAGAATTACCAAATATTGTGATTGCAATTTCTTATTAAGACCAAACCTTAATTTTCCACATCAGACACCTATGTAAAGCAAATTTCATTTATACAGTGCAAAGTATCAAAGTCTAGTGAATTTCAATTTGCTGTTAAAAAATGGAGACGCACACACAATTTTAATTTAGCTTAATTAAATGTAATTTGATTCTTTTCTTTGGTGAATTTCAGATCATTTTAATTCCACATACTAAAAATTCTGCAGTCATGTTTTGTTTTTCAATCCTGTTCTTAAGAAGAAGAATTGTAACAGATAAATGATTTAATTTTGATAGAGATTTAAAGCAGGGAATGTGTCCAAAAAAGCAACAATGGGTTTTCAATGCAGCAAGAAATCCCTCAACTTGAGGTTGGCTTCAGCTGGCCCCTAAACTATAAATGTAAACTAGAGGGAAATAGAAGCCTCACTAAACTCACAACCAAACAAATGAACCAGTATTTAAAAAAAAAAGACTCAGGACTCAGAAACTTTGTTGTTTTCTGTGTTTGTTTTTTTTTAAATTTAAATTTTGGTTCATCAATATGTTGCATGTTAAGTATCCCCCCATTTTGCTTAACTAATATACATTATAGTTTAGGGTCCAGCTGAAGCACACCTCTAGGTGTAGAATTTTCTTGCTGCATTTAAGTCCCATGTGTTCTTCTCTTTGGTCTGGCTTTTTAACACATTCCATATGTCCATGTTTCCATTCACTATTCTGATTCTTCAATATCGTTTAATTCGGAAAAAAAAACTTATTAGTGCATATTATCAGAATTCTTATTGTAATTTTAAATTTAATTGGGAAATGATAGGTAGTTGAAATTATTCATTTGTTTATCAATTTAGAATAATTTGAAAATGTAATTGTGATTAAATATTTAATGAAATCCAAATAAATTGAGGGATAAATAAATAGCTAGTTTTATTTCTTTATCATTTAAACAGTTTTTTTTTGTTTTTTTTACTTTTGTCGCAAAAAGCTTGACATAGAGATAGTGATCTGGCGGCTACATTAGTTAGCTAGCTAGCTTCTTATAAGCTTTATATTTTAGAAGATGGAAGACCTTGATGCTTCATACTTTGTGTATAGATGCCTTATGTAATGAAGGTTTTTGTGTTATGGCATTTTTTTCTAATACAATTGGAATGATTGCAATAGGTCAAATATATTTAGTGTATGTCAGTCTCACAGGTTTTATTTGACCTTGACTTCATTTTCACGGTTCATTGCTCAGTGTTGAAGTTATGTGTTTTGGTCTGGGTTTTTTTCAAACTATAAGCAATAGTTCAACTATATTTGTTGTATGGAAGGATTGTATTAGGAGTATAGGTCTGGCAGGTATCATCTGATCTTGACCTTATTTTCATTGTTCATTGGTCTAGTTTTTTTGAAGTTTTAATGGTCAAGTTTGTTTCTCATATACTATTTAGGCAATAGTCAACGACATTTGGTGTATTGCAGTGGCGGATCCAGAAATTTTCATAAGCGGGGCCCACTGACTGACCTAAGAGGGGGCCCGCTCCAGTCACGCTTCAATGATTCCCTATATAAGCAACCAATTTTTTTCCCAAAAAGGGGGGCCCGGGCCCCAAGGCCCCCCCCTAAATCCACCTCTGTATTGAATGATTGTAGGGTGTGCATGTATTTCTCTTGGTTTATTTGACTTTGACCTCATTTTCGTGGATCATGTTAATTTTATGTGATTCTTGTATAAAGCTTTATATTAAGGACTATCAACATAAAATCAATGGTTAGTAAAGAAGGCGAGACATTTTAGTGTGTCCACTCTTGTGTCACTGTTACAGTTGTTTCTTTAAGTATTTGCAGAGACATATATAATATTATATGTCTCTGGTATTAGTCAATATAAAGGTAAGAAGTTTATACTTTGCTTGTAATTTGTGGGAAAGGTCTTCCACCTAAGTTATTTATGGAAAGAGAGATATTTGTATTACTTTTCAAATGGTGTAGCAATGGTTAAAGAATTCAAAATAACTTCAAGCTGGTTTGCACTTAAGTCAGTTGTATACTAAACATCATGCAAAATTAATTGACTGCTATTTCCGTCACACATAGATTTGTTAAGGATGTTTGCTTCTCTGTTTTGTGAATTGGTCGTTAGGATTATAAACTATGTCATCTATCATTGAGTTCAATTGTGTAACTCAAGTTGTCTGTAAATATGCATTATATAGGTAAAATAAAATTGTCATTTGGATTGGATTGAAATTGCGATATAATTAGTCAATTATAAAAGAGAGGCGGGTGATATCGGAATTTCAAGCTCATATGACGCACACAAACTAACAATGCCTTGGAAAAAACTAAAAACACAACATGGGAAACCAAAGACAGAGCTGAAGAATACCGACAAAATCAGTGGTAATCTCGGTACCCTGGAAGAGTAGCATAATCTTGCTCCACTTCTGGTACTCATTGTGATGATCATGCAAGTACAAAACCTGTCATAATACTAAGTACTGCTTCGTTAATGTCATATTCGGGGAAAAGTTGATAGGAGTGTGATATCGTGTGAAAGATCATATACCCAAAGCAAAAGTACAATGATCATTTGGCAAATATAATTTTTTCAAAAATAAAAAAAGGGCAGTTTTAGACTTCTTAGTATTTTATAAAAATTTAAATGGTATGACATGTTTTACCCTTCGAGGTTTGAAAGACTGGTAAGTAACTAAAGTATAAGAGAAGACGGAAGTTTGTGTTTTTTTTGTTTTGGTATTTTGTTAAAAAAAAAAATATATATATATACAAAGCATGCATGTTTCCGTCTCATTTGTTTAAGATCGCATAGCTTGATTCAAAAGACCCCGTGTTTAATTAACATGATTGATTGAATCAATAAAGTAATATAAAAATCATTTATCAATCATGTTTCGGAGGGGAAATCCATTTGACAATTGTTTATAAAACAATTGATTTATATTTTGTGTCTGTTATCTTTTAATCGTTTTTTTTTGTCAATTTGTTATCTTTCTAACTATCTTTTGGCTTATTAAAAGGTTTCTACTGCCAACTATATGGTAAAATTCCATTTCAACTCGTTAAATACTCACGGAATGTCATCAACAGTTTCGTAACAAATACCAGTTAATAGATGCTTTACATAGTTTCGTAAAATATACTAGTGGTATTTCCCAAAGTAAAAATAGAAAATACTGGGATTTCTATCGGATCACTTCGCTGCAGTTAAGGTGAGAGGAACGTAAATAAACACCTCTAGCGGAAAACGGGAAAATTGACATAAGTTCTCATGTCGAAAACAGTTACTATTTTCAATATCAAACTTGAGTCACTATAAGTCGACCGCCTGGGAATACCGGGTGTTGTAGACATTCCTTTTTATAATTTTCTCTGTGTGTTCCTATATATCTTCTTCTAGCTCCTTCACCTGTCCTCTTATTTTCATTTTCCCGGGACCTTCATTTTATTTTGTCCCGCGGCATGTTCATATTTACCTTGATAAAACTGTTATAAAAAGGTCGACAGACGAATTCCTAAGTCACTACAAGTCGTAACGAACGAATATAACTTTACCGGTAAATTTGTCAAATTAGGAAAAAAACACGAAATTTTCAGTTTACAATCGTTAATTTGCGCTTTGACTGAAGTCTGACTTCACAAGGAAGTACGTCGATCCTCTCCATTGTCGAATATTGTCATAGCGACGCTAGGGTGAATTCGAGGACGCTGAAAGGTTATGGCTGCATGTTTGGTAAGTCTTTCGAAGCACAAAATTAATTTCAAATGCCGTTATGTAGCTACAATAACAGCATTTTTTTCAACGGATCTTTGTGAAAAAGTGCATTTAGGCAGAATATGTTGTAACGCTAGTAAAAATTGTCTACCTCCGACGGGACTCGAACCCGCAATCCCCGGCTTAGGAGGCCGGTGCCTTATCCATTGGGCCACGGAGGCGTATGTAGTTGTGCATTTTAATACCCATGTAATTCGTGGACGTCGTTTCTGTAAATTCGCACATATCCTTGAAATCAACTTTCTAGTGAACTTGAAAATTGAAATTATGGAGGACAGAAACTACAAATGGCAAACTGTATTTCATCGATTGATCTCATATCTGTATAAATTTCATCCGTTTCATAAGTTTTCTGTATAAAAATCTCATGTCGAAAACAGTTTCTATTTCAATATCAAAGTGATGATTCCATATATATACTTCCCGCGTTTCTTAGCTTTATATTCCTTTATTTTGCTCACCTTAGTGTCTACGACCATATCACGCTGAAAACACCGGTTCTCGTCCGATCACCGCAGTTAAGCAGCGTCGAGCTCGGTTAGTACTTGGATGGGTGACCGCCTGGGAATACCGGGTGTTGTAGACATTCCTTTTTATAATTTTCTCTGTGTGTTCCTATATATCTTCTTCTAGCTCCTTCACCTGTCCTCTTATTTTCATTTTCCCGGGACCTTCATTTTATTTTGTCCCGCGGCATGTTCATATTTACCTTGATAAAACTGTTATAAAAAGGTCGACAGACGAATTCCTAAGTCACTACAAGTCGTAACGAACGAATATAACTTTACCGGTAAATTTGTCAAATTAGGAAAAAACACGAAATTTTCAGTTTACAATCGTTAATTTGCGCTTTGACTGAAGTCTGACTTCACAAGGAAGTACGTCGATCCTCTCCATTGTCGAATATTGTCATAGCGACGCTAGGGTGAATTCGAGGACGCTGAAAGGTTATGGCTGCATGTTTGGTAAGTCTTTCGAAGCACAAAATTAATTTCAAATGCCGTTATGTAGCTACAATAACAGCATTTTTTTCAACGGATCTTTGTGAAAAAGTGCATTTAGGCAGAATATGTTGTAACGCTAGTAAAAATTGTCTACCTCCGACGGGACTCGAACCCGCAATCCCCGGCTTAGGAGGCCGGTGCCTTATCCATTGGGCCACGGAGGCGTATGTAGTTGTGCATTTTAATACCCATGTAATTCGTGGACGTCGTTTCTGTAAATTCGCACATATCCTTGAAATCAACTTTCTAGTGAACTTGAAAATTGAAATTATGGAGGACAGAAACTACAAATGGCAAACTGTATTTCATCGATTGATCTCATATCTGTATAAATTTCATCCGTTTCATAAGTTTTCTGTATAAAAATCTCATGTCGAAAACAGTTTCTATTTCAATATCAAAGTGATGATTCCATATATATACTTCCCGCGTTTCTTAGCTTTATATTCCTTTATTTTGCTCACCTTAGTGTCTACGACCATATCACGCTGAAAACACCGGTTCTCGTCCGATCACCGCAGTTAAGCAGCGTCGAGCTCGGTTAGTACTTGGATGGGTGACCGCCTGGGAATACCGGGTGTTGTAGACATTCCTTTTTATAATTTTCTCTGTGTGTTCCTATATATCTTCTTCTAGCTCCTTCACCTGTCCTCTTATTTTCATTTTCCCGGGACCTTCATTTTATTTTGTCCCGCGGCATGTTCATATTTACCTTGATAAAACTGTTATAAAAAGGTCGACAGACGAATTCCTAAGTCACTACAAGTCGTAACGAACGAATATAACTTTACCGGTAAATTTGTCAAATTAGGAAAAAACACGAAATTTTCAGTTTACAATCGTTAATTTGCGCTTTGACTGAAGTCTGACTTCACAAGGAAGTACGTCGATCCTCTCCATTGTCGAATATTGTCATAGCGACGCTAGGGTGAATTCGAGGACGCTGAAAGGTTATGGCTGCATGTTTGGTAAGTCTTTCGAAGCACAAAATTAATTTCAAATGCCGTTATGTAGCTACAATAACAGCATTTTTTTCAACGGATCTTTGTGAAAAAGTGCATTTAGGCAGAATATGTTGTAACGCTAGTAAAAATTGTCTACCTCCGACGGGACTCGAACCCGCAATCCCCGGCTTAGGAGGCCGGTGCCTTATCCATTGGGCCACGGAGGCGTATGTAGTTGTGCATTTTAATACCCATGTAATTCGTGGACGTCGTTTCTGTAAATTCGCACATATCCTTGAAATCAACTTTCTAGTGAACTTGAAAATTGAAATTATGGAGGACAGAAACTACAAATGGCAAACTGTATTTCATCGATTGATCTCATATCTGTATAAATTTCATCCGTTTCATAAGTTTTCTGTATAAAAATCTCATGTCGAAAACAGTTTCTATTTCAATATCAAAGTGATGATTCCATATATATACTTCCCGCGTTTCTTAGCTTTATATTCCTTTATTTTGCTCACCTTAGTGTCTACGACCATATCACGCTGAAAACACCGGTTCTCGTCCGATCACCGCAGTTAAGCAGCGTCGAGCTCGGTTAGTACTTGGATGGGTGACCGCCTGGGAATACCGGGTGTTGTAGACATTCCTTTTTATAATTTTCTCTGTGTGTTCCTATATATCTTCTTCTAGCTCCTTCACCTGTCCTCTTATTTTCATTTTCCCGGGACCTTCATTTTATTTTGTCCCGCGGCATGTTCATATTTACCTTGATAAAACTGTTATAAAAAGGTCGACAGACGAATTCCTAAGTCACTACAAGTCGTAACGAACGAATATAACTTTACCGGTAAATTTGTCAAATTAGGAAAAAACACGAAATTTTCAGTTTACAATCGTTAATTTGCGCTTTGACTGAAGTCTGACTTCACAAGGAAGTACGTCGATCCTCTCCATTGTCGAATATTGTCATAGCGACGCTAGGGTGAATTCGAGGACGCTGAAAGGTTATGGCTGCATGTTTGGTAAGTCTTTCGAAGCACAAAATTAATTTCAAATGCCGTTATGTAGCTACAATAACAGCATTTTTTTCAACGGATCTTTGTGAAAAAGTGCATTTAGGCAGAATATGTTGTAACGCTAGTAAAAATTGTCTACCTCCGACGGGACTCGAACCCGCAATCCCCGGCTTAGGAGGCCGGTGCCTTATCCATTGGGCCACGGAGGCGTATGTAGTTGTGCATTTTAATACCCATGTAATTCGTGGACGTCGTTTCTGTAAATTCGCACATATCCTTGAAATCAACTTTCTAGTGAACTTGAAAATTGAAATTATGGAGGACAGAAACTACAAATGGCAAACTGTATTTCATCGATTGATCTCATATCTGTATAAATTTCATCCGTTTCATAAGTTTTCTGTATAAAAATCTCATGTCGAAAACAGTTTCTATTTCAATATCAAAGTGATGATTCCATATATATACTTCCCGCGTTTCTTAGCTTTATATTCCTTTATTTTGCTCACCTTAGTGTCTACGACCATATCACGCTGAAAACACCGGTTCTCGTCCGATCACCGCAGTTAAGCAGCGTCGAGCTCGGTTAGTACTTGGATGGGTGACCGCCTGGGAATACCGGGTGTTGTAGACATTCCTTTTTATAATTTTCTCTGTGTGTTCCTATATATCTTCTTCTAGCTCCTTCACCTGTCCTCTTATTTTCATTTTCCCGGGACCTTCATTTTATTTTGTCCCGCGGCATGTTCATATTTACCTTGATAAAACTGTTATAAAAAGGTCGACAGACGAATTCCTAAGTCACTACAAGTCGTAACGAACGAATATAACTTTACCGGTAAATTTGTCAAATTAGGAAAAAACACGAAATTTTCAGTTTACAATCGTTAATTTGCGCTTTGACTGAAGTCTGACTTCACAAGGAAGTACGTCGATCCTCTCCATTGTCGAATATTGTCATAGCGACGCTAGGGTGAATTCGAGGACGCTGAAAGGTTATGGCTGCATGTTTGGTAAGTCTTTCGAAGCACAAAATTAATTTCAAATGCCGTTATGTAGCTACAATAACAGCATTTTTTTCAACGGATCTTTGTGAAAAAGTGCATTTAGGCAGAATATGTTGTAACGCTAGTAAAAATTGTCTACCTCCGACGGGACTCGAACCCGCAATCCCCGGCTTAGGAGGCCGGTGCCTTATCCATTGGGCCACGGAGGCGTATGTAGTTGTGCATTTTAATACCCATGTAATTCGTGGACGTCGTTTCTGTAAATTCGCACATATCCTTGAAATCAACTTTCTAGTGAACTTGAAAATTGAAATTATGGAGGACAGAAACTACAAATGGCAAACTGTATTTCATCGATTGATCTCATATCTGTATAAATTTCATCCGTTTCATAAGTTTTCTGTATAAAAATCTCATGTCGAAAACAGTTTCTATTTCAATATCAAAGTGATGATTCCATATATATACTTCCCGCGTTTCTTAGCTTTATATTCCTTTATTTTGCTCACCTTAGTGTCTACGACCATATCACGCTGAAAACACCGGTTCTCGTCCGATCACCGCAGTTAAGCAGCGTCGAGCTCGGTTAGTACTTGGATGGGTGACCGCCTGGGAATACCGGGTGTTGTAGACATTCCTTTTTATAATTTTCTCTGTGTGTTCCTATATATCTTCTTCTAGCTCCTTCACCTGTCCTCTTATTTTCATTTTCCCGGACCTTCATTTTATTTTGTCCCGCGGCATGTTCATATTTACCTTGATAAAACTGTTATAAAAAGGTCGACAGACGAATTCCTAAGTCACTACAAGTCGTAACGAACGAATATAACTTTACCGGTAAATTTGTCAAATTAGGAAAAAACACGAAATTTTCAGTTTACAATCGTTAATTTGCGCTTTGACTGAAGTCTGACTTCACAAGGAAGTACGTCGATCCTCTCCATTGTCGAATATTGTCATAGCGACGCTAGGGTGAATTCGAGGACGCTGAAAGGTTATGGCTGCATGTTTGGTAAGTCTTTCGAAGCACAAAATTAATTTCAAATGCCGTTATGTAGCTACAATAACAGCATTTTTTTCAACGGATCTTTGTGAAAAAGTGCATTTAGGCAGAATATGTTGTAACGCTAGTAAAAATTGTCTACCTCCGACGGGACTCGAACCCGCAATCCCCGGCTTAGGAGGCCGGTGCCTTATCCATTGGGCCACGGAGGCGTATGTAGTTGTGCATTTTAATACCCATGTAATTCGTGGACGTCGTTTCTGTAAATTCGCACATATCCTTGAAATCAACTTTCTAGTGAACTTGAAAATTGAAATTATGGAGGACAGAAACTACAAATGGCAAACTGTATTTCATCGATTGATCTCATATCTGTATAAATTTCATCCGTTTCATAAGTTTTCTGTATAAAAATCTCATGTCGAAAACAGTTTCTATTTCAATATCAAAGTGATGATTCCATATATATACTTCCCGCGTTTCTTAGCTTTATATTCCTTTATTTTGCTCACCTTAGTGTCTACGACCATATCACGCTGAAAACACCGGTTCTCGTCCGATCACCGCAGTTAAGCAGCGTCGAGCTCGGTTAGTACTTGGATGGGTGACCGCCTGGGAATACCGGGTGTTGTAGACATTCCTTTTTATAATTTTCTCTGTGTGTTCCTATATATCTTCTTCTAGCTCCTTCACCTGTCCTCTTATTTTCATTTTCCCGGGACCTTCATTTTATTTTGTCCCGCGGCATGTTCATATTTACCTTGATAAAACTGTTATAAAAAGGTCGACAGACGAATTCCTAAGTCACTACAAGTCGTAACGAACGAATATAACTTTACCGGTAAATTTGTCAAATTAGGAAAAAACACGAAATTTTCAGTTTACAATCGTTAATTTGCGCTTTGACTGAAGTCTGACTTCACAAGGAAGTACGTCGATCCTCTCCATTGTCGAATATTGTCATAGCGACGCTAGGGTGAATTCGAGGACGCTGAAAGGTTATGGCTGCATGTTTGGTAAGTCTTTCGAAGCACAAAATTAATTTCAAATGCCGTTATGTAGCTACAATAACAGCATTTTTTTCAACGGATCTTTGTGAAAAAGTGCATTTAGGCAGAATATGTTGTAACGCTAGTAAAAATTGTCTACCTCCGACGGGACTCGAACCCGCAATCCCCGGCTTAGGAGGCCGGTGCCTTATCCATTGGGCCACGGAGGCGTATGTAGTTGTGCATTTTAATACCCATGTAATTCGTGGACGTCGTTTCTGTAAATTCGCACATATCCTTGAAATCAACTTTCTAGTGAACTTGAAAATTGAAATTATGGAGGACAGAAACTACAAATGGCAAACTGTATTTCATCGATTGATCTCATATCTGTATAAATTTCATCCGTTTCATAAGTTTTCTGTATAAAAATCTCATGTCGAAAACAGTTTCTATTTCAATATCAAAGTGATGATTCCATATATATACTTCCCGCGTTTCTTAGCTTTATATTCCTTTATTTTGCTCACCTTAGTGTCTACGACCATATCACGCTGAAAACACCGGTTCTCGTCCGATCACCGCAGTTAAGCAGCGTCGAGCTCGGTTAGTACTTGGATGGGTGACCGCCTGGGAATACCGGGTGTTGTAGACATTCCTTTTTATAATTTTCTCTGTGTGTTCCTATATATCTTCTTCTAGCTCCTTCACCTGTCCTCTTATTTTCATTTTCCCGGGACCTTCATTTTATTTTGTCCCGCGGCATGTTCATATTTACCTTGATAAAACTGTTATAAAAAGGTCGACAGACGAATTCCTAAGTCACTACAAGTCGTAACGAACGAATATAACTTTACCGGTAAATTTGTCAAATTAGGAAAAAACACGAAATTTTCAGTTTACAATCGTTAATTTGCGCTTTGACTGAAGTCTGACTTCACAAGGAAGTACGTCGATCCTCTCCATTGTCGAATATTGTCATAGCGACGCTAGGGTGAATTCGAGGACGCTGAAAGGTTATGGCTGCATGTTTGGTAAGTCTTTCGAAGCACAAAATTAATTTCAAATGCCGTTATGTAGCTACAATAACAGCATTTTTTTCAACGGATCTTTGTGAAAAAGTGCATTTAGGCAGAATATGTTGTAACGCTAGTAAAAATTGTCTACCTCCGACGGGACTCGAACCCGCAATCCCCGGCTTAGGAGGCCGGTGCCTTATCCATTGGGCCACGGAGGCGTATGTAGTTGTGCATTTTAATACCCATGTAATTCGTGGACGTCGTTTCTGTAAATTCGCACATATCCTTGAAATCAACTTTCTAGTGAACTTGAAAATTGAAATTATGGAGGACAGAAACTACAAATGGCAAACTGTATTTCATCGATTGATCTCATATCTGTATAAATTTCATCCGTTTCATAAGTTTTCTGTATAAAAATCTCATGTCGAAAACAGTTTCTATTTCAATATCAAAGTGATGATTCCATATATATACTTCCCGCGTTTCTTAGCTTTATATTCCTTTATTTTGCTCACCTTAGTGTCTACGACCATATCACGCTGAAAACACCGGTTCTCGTCCGATCACCGCAGTTAAGCAGCGTCGAGCTCGGTTAGTACTTGGATGGGTGACCGCCTGGGAATACCGGGTGTTGTAGACATTCCTTTTTATAATTTTCTCTGTGTGTTCCTATATATCTTCTTCTAGCTCCTTCACCTGTCCTCTTATTTTCATTTTCCCGGGACCTTCATTTTATTTTGTCCCGCGGCATGTTCATATTTACCTTGATAAAACTGTTATAAAAAGGTCGACAGACGAATTCCTAAGTCACTACAAGTCGTAACGAACGAATATAACTTTACCGGTAAATTTGTCAAATTAGGAAAAAACACGAAATTTTCAGTTTACAATCGTTAATTTGCGCTTTGACTGAAGTCTGACTTCACAAGGAAGTACGTCGATCCTCTCCATTGTCGAATATTGTCATAGCGACGCTAGGGTGAATTCGAGGACGCTGAAAGGTTATGGCTGCATGTTTGGTAAGTCTTTCGAAGCACAAAATTAATTTCAAATGCCGTTATGTAGCTACAATAACAGCATTTTTTTCAACGGATCTTTGTGAAAAAGTGCATTTAGGCAGAATATGTTGTAACGCTAGTAAAAATTGTCTACCTCCGACGGGACTCGAACCCGCAATCCCCGGCTTAGGAGGCCGGTGCCTTATCCATTGGGCCACGGAGGCGTATGTAGTTGTGCATTTTAATACCCATGTAATTCGTGGACGTCGTTTCTGTAAATTCGCACATATCCTTGAAATCAACTTTCTAGTGAACTTGAAAATTGAAATTATGGAGGACAGAAACTACAAATGGCAAACTGTATTTCATCGATTGATCTCATATCTGTATAAATTTCATCCGTTTCATAAGTTTTCTGTATAAAAATCTCATGTCGAAAACAGTTTCTATTTCAATATCAAAGTGATGATTCCATATATATACTTCCCGCGTTTCTTAGCTTTATATTCCTTTATTTTGCTCACCTTAGTGTCTACGACCATATCACGCTGAAAACACCGGTTCTCGTCCGATCACCGCAGTTAAGCAGCGTCGAGCTCGGTTAGTACTTGGATGGGTGACCGCCTGGGAATACCGGGTGTTGTAGACATTCCTTTTTATAATTTTCTCTGTGTGTTCCTATATATCTTCTTCTAGCTCCTTCACCTGTCCTCTTATTTTCATTTTCCCGGGACCTTCATTTTATTTTGTCCCGCGGCATGTTCATATTTACCTTGATAAAACTGTTATAAAAAGGTCGACAGACGAATTCCTAAGTCACTACAAGTCGTAACGAACGAATATAACTTTACCGGTAAATTTGTCAAATTAGGAAAAAACACGAAATTTTCAGTTTACAATCGTTAATTTGCGCTTTGACTGAAGTCTGACTTCACAAGGAAGTACGTCGATCCTCTCCATTGTCGAATATTGTCATAGCGACGCTAGGGTGAATTCGAGGACGCTGAAAGGTTATGGCTGCATGTTTGGTAAGTCTTTCGAAGCACAAAATTAATTTCAAATGCCGTTATGTAGCTACAATAACAGCATTTTTTTCAACGGATCTTTGTGAAAAAGTGCATTTAGGCAGAATATGTTGTAACGCTAGTAAAAATTGTCTACCTCCGACGGGACTCGAACCCGCAATCCCCGGCTTAGGAGGCCGGTGCCTTATCCATTGGGCCACGGAGGCGTATGTAGTTGTGCATTTTAATACCCATGTAATTCGTGGACGTCGTTTCTGTAAATTCGCACATATCCTTGAAATCAACTTTCTAGTGAACTTGAAAATTGAAATTATGGAGGACAGAAACTACAAATGGCAAACTGTATTTCATCGATTGATCTCATATCTGTATAAATTTCATCCGTTTCATAAGTTTTCTGTATAAAAATCTCATGTCGAAAACAGTTTCTATTTCAATATCAAAGTGATGATTCCATATATATACTTCCCGCGTTTCTTAGCTTTATATTCCTTTATTTTGCTCACCTTAGTGTCTACGACCATATCACGCTGAAAACACCGGTTCTCGTCCGATCACCGCAGTTAAGCAGCGTCGAGCTCGGTTAGTACTTGGATGGGTGACCGCCTGGGAATACCGGGTGTTGTAGACATTCCTTTTTATAATTTTCTCTGTGTGTTCCTATATATCTTCTTCTAGCTCCTTCACCTGTCCTCTTATTTTCATTTTCCCGGGACCTTCATTTTATTTTGTCCCGCGGCATGTTCATATTTACCTTGATAAAACTGTTATAAAAAGGTCGACAGACGAATTCCTAAGTCACTACAAGTCGTAACGAACGAATATAACTTTACCGGTAAATTTGTCAAATTAGGAAAAAACACGAAATTTTCAGTTTACAATCGTTAATTTGCGCTTTGACTGAAGTCTGACTTCACAAGGAAGTACGTCGATCCTCTCCATTGTCGAATATTGTCATAGCGACGCTAGGGTGAATTCGAGGACGCTGAAAGGTTATGGCTGCATGTTTGGTAAGTCTTTCGAAGCACAAAATTAATTTCAAATGCCGTTATGTAGCTACAATAACAGCATTTTTTTCAACGGATCTTTGTGAAAAAGTGCATTTAGGCAGAATATGTTGTAACGCTAGTAAAAATTGTCTACCTCCGACGGGACTCGAACCCGCAATCCCCGGCTTAGGAGGCCGGTGCCTTATCCATTGGGCCACGGAGGCGTATGTAGTTGTGCATTTTAATACCCATGTAATTCGTGGACGTCGTTTCTGTAAATTCGCACATATCCTTGAAATCAACTTTCTAGTGAACTTGAAAATTGAAATTATGGAGGACAGAAACTACAAATGGCAAACTGTATTTCATCGATTGATCTCATATCTGTATAAATTTCATCCGTTTCATAAGTTTTCTGTATAAAAAATCTCATGTCGAAAACAGTTTCTATTTCAATATCAAAGTGATGATTCCATATATATACTTCCCGCGTTTCTTAGCTTTATATTCCTTTATTTTGCTCACCTTAGTGTCTACGACCATATCACGCTGAAAACACCGGTTCTCGTCCGATCACCGCAGTTAAGCAGCGTCGAGCTCGGTTAGTACTTGGATGGGTGACCGCCTGGGAATACCGGGTGTTGTAGACATTCCTTTTTATAATTTTCTCTGTGTGTTCCTATATATCTTCTTCTAGCTCCTTCACCTGTCCTCTTATTTTCATTTTCCCGGGACCTTCATTTTATTTTGTCCCGCGGCATGTTCATATTTACCTTGATAAAACTGTTATAAAAAGGTCGACAGACGAATTCCTAAGTCACTACAAGTCGTAACGAACGAATATAACTTTACCGGTAAATTTGTCAAATTAGGAAAAAACACGAAATTTTCAGTTTACAATCGTTAATTTGCGCTTTGACTGAAGTCTGACTTCACAAGGAAGTACGTCGATCCTCTCCATTGTCGAATATTGTCATAGCGACGCTAGGGTGAATTCGAGGACGCTGAAAGGTTATGGCTGCATGTTTGGTAAGTCTTTCGAAGCACAAAATTAATTTCAAATGCCGTTATGTAGCTACAATAACAGCATTTTTTTCAACGGATCTTTGTGAAAAAGTGCATTTAGGCAGAATATGTTGTAACGCTAGTAAAAATTGTCTACCTCCGACGGGACTCGAACCCGCAATCCCCGGCTTAGGAGGCCGGTGCCTTATCCATTGGGCCACGGAGGCGTATGTAGTTGTGCATTTTAATACCCATGTAATTCGTGGACGTCGTTTCTGTAAATT
>NW_027266941.1:0-30502 GCF_963676685.1 Mytilus edulis | reverse complement strand
GCTTTCTTTATGTAATTTTATAAAATATAGTGTGGTTACCTCCCTTTACATTAATTTTACCCGATGAAACAATCAAAGTTTTTCAGTTATGTCATGAGTTGTGTTCCATATATAGTTGTTATGCATCATGTCTTTGAGTTATGCCCCTTTAGATATTAAACCATTGTTAGTCAGCCATTATTGTATTCTCGATATACACCACAAGTTAGTGTTGAGGTTTTTACATGTAATGCACATGCATATGATGTAAATGCAGAAATCGTTGTGAGATTTTTATAAATGTGAATAATACCACTGGTTGAGTATCACATTAGTAAGAACTTGCATTCTGATATCTGAGGCATATATCTGCATGCAGATTTTCATGAAATCTCAATATCTCACATTGCAAAATAGCAATAATAATTTCTAAATTTATAGTATTTTTTTTAAAACTGACATGATCACGCATGTAGAAACCTTTGACTTTTGATAAACTTGGATAAGTGTGAGGTTAATTTTTCCCTGAACTGTTATACATTTTTGTTTGAGGGTCAGCTGATCAAAAGCCTGCTCCGAGATGCAATATTTTCTCGCTGTGTTGTATACCCAATGGTGGCCTTTATCTGTTGTTTTGCTCTTTAGTCATGTTGTTGGCTTTTAGACATATTTCCCATTTCCATTCTGAATTTTATGATGTGAGATACAGCTTTGACAACAACCTTAATTTCTGTCCTACAAACAATTTTCATTTTTACCTGAACTCTGTATACATTGACAAAGTCATCACTTCTGGTAACCATTGGTAACATACATTCTACCGTTGTACTGTCTACATATCGTAGTAAAGTTGTATAAACATCTCCTACTGGTTCCCACCCATATTGTGTGAACTGGAATATTAAAAGATCATATAATTATTTTATCTTATATTATATCAGTATTTTATTATACAAAACATTTTAAAATGCATACCATGTATGTTTATCGGTAATTCGTATATTTTCCCTTTGATTTTACTGCCTAATATAGTATCAAAGTAAAGTAAAGTAAAGTATCAACGTACTGGCTGTATCAATGAAAATATTAGGCAATACATTGTGTGACGTCATAATTACCGATAAACAGAATAATAGGTAGTTTTCGTTTTTGATACTGACTATATCATGTGGAATATCTCAACTCGCCCTAATGGGCTCGTCTAGATATTCCACATGATATAGTCAGTATCAAAAATGAAACTACCTATTATTCTATATATACATGAACAAGTTGCAATAATTTTGCAGTCAATTATCTTTATTTTCATCTTATAACAAGTTTTTACAAATATCATTACTATCTAATTGAAAAGGAATTTGACAACAGAATTTCAGTTTCAAAACTGTATTGCCTTAAACAAGCCAACAAGATTAGTCAATTTCAAATTAAGTTTAGAATTATAGTGTTGAATAGTTTGCTGGATAGGTTTTTAACATCCGGGCAGTGGCAAACATTAAATGTATTTCATAATTTAAAATCCTGATTTGTACAAGACCACCATGCTGAATTGTTTTTTAACGTACAATTTCCCAAAGTGAAACTGTGAGACCTTTTTCCATTGTTTCCTGGAGGCAATATTCTGACTCAAAGCTGACCACTATTGCTCCTACATTTATATGCAACAGACATACAGCCTGTAATTCAGTGGTTGTCATTTGTTTATGTGTTACATATTTGTTTTTCGTTCAATTTTTGTACATAAATAAGGCTGTTAGTTTTTGTCGTTTGAATTGTTTTACATTGTCATTTCGAGGCCTTTTATAGCTGACCATACAGTATGGGCTTTGCTCATTGTTGAAAGCAGTACAGTGACCTATAGTTGTTAATGTCTGTGTCATTTTGGTCTCTTGTGGATAGTAATGTCTCATTGGCAATCATACCACATCTTCTTTTTTTATATTAACGGAGAAGCAGCAAATACTAATTTTCTAGTCTTTTAGCTAAGGATCCAACCCTTTATTATTATATAAACACACTGCCATGAGAATATTCACCTTATCTGTTTCCTAATTAGGAATTGTTCTGAAATTTCACCACTTTTTAAGATTTTACAAACCCGTTAGGTCCCTTTTTAAGCAATGTATTGTACATTCTGACTGCATTGTGCATAACACTATCAAACAAGATATGTGTACACATCATAAACACTTGAAAAATCCATATGTGACTATTTTTACCAGAAATGAGTAAATAGCATTAAGGATTATTGTGACTTGAAGTCTGTACAATAATTATGTTACTATCAAGTACCTGCATTAGCGTCACATTACATTTTGTAACAAATTCACCAGACCGTAACAAATCTACATGAACTGTACTACAATGTGAAGATCTTGTATCACAGGTAACCATGGAGACAGGAACTTCAGTGGTTGTTGTCATTTCTGTTGTTGTTGTTGTTGTTGTTGAAGTGGTTGTTGAAGGAGTTGTTGTCATGGTTACAGTAGGTGGAGCTGTTGTTGTTGTGATTACAGTTGTTGCAGTTGTTGGTGCTAAAGTTGTGCTGGTTGTTGTAGTTGTTGGGGTCGTTGCGCTGGAGGTTGTTGGCATGGTAGTTGAACTTGTGGTTGTTGTGACCTCTGCTGGTAGAAATTTTCACAACAAAAATTATTTACAGTGACTTGACTGTTAGTGTTGCTATCCGACTATTGCAACTCATTAAAAAACTTGACCAAATTGCAATTCTACAGCAGTTTGTGTCAAAATTCTGACCAGTTGAACAGTTTGGTTTTATAAAACAAATTGCAATTTGGTCAGAATTTTGAGTTGCAATAGTCGGATAGCAACGCTAAGTCACAGTAATTATGGCAAGTGGTAAAATTGAGAAAGGAAATGGGGAATGTGTCAAAGAGACAACAACCAGACCATAGAACAGACAACAGCCAAAGGCCACCAATAGGTCTTCAATGCAGCAAGAAACTCCCCACACCTTGAGTTTATTTCTATCTTATGAGTTTCAATGTCCCAAATCTTTTTTAATAATAAAGTTAGATAAGATATATCATATGTTCTATCAAGAAGTATTTTATTAAAATAGATGTTGAACTGTAGAAAAGGCTTCTATAATCCTCACAAAAACCAACACAAAATTTTGAGTAAATTTGCTATTATAATAATTGGTCTAATTGCTGTAAATATTGTTCTGAAACATGTTACTGATAGGGCAAACTTAATTTGAGACAGTAAAAATTAATTTTACTTGCCAAACTTAAAAATACAATTCAGATATCATAAACTTTATGTTTGAACTGTATGACATTATTTTATTTTCAATACTTAATGCTCAATTTAAAAGATGAATAAATATATATATTAAAATGGACATTCTAATATGACATGCTTCTTACCCCATATGAATAAACCCATGCTCTAAATCCAATAATTATTTTTTTGCACATGCATATATTGATTACTGCAGAATAATGAATTTTGTATCAAATTGGCATGCATTTAAAAATATTTCATTAATTTAAAACACTTCTAAACTCTTAAATGATGCACATGTTGTTACTAATTCATTTATTATGACTGTAATGTGTTGCATTCCGAAATTGATATTTTTTACCTAGATACAACAACCGTTCATGCTGGCTGTTCAAAACTCCTCCCTCTGAAAAATCACAGTGCCAGCCGTTTGCTTCTTTACAAACAAAAAAGGGAGGTTCATGGAAGAGCCTACACAATAGCTTCACCCTAATACACATTGGACATAGAAATTACCTTAATTGTACCTAATCAGAATTGAAATAATTGATGCAAGCTATACTTTATTGTAGTTTTAACATGGGTAGGCATTATATTCGTGTTATTTTAGCCCTCACTATCGCTCGGAGCAAAAATAATCACGAATATAATGCCTACCCATGTTAAAACTACAATAAAGTATAGCTTGCATCAATTATTTCTTAAATTTACCATTTTCAAAGTACTTGAAGCTAAATCTAAAAGATGAATTATTATAAAAAAACTTTACCTGTTTTGGTGAGACATTCTATTCCAGAGAATCCTTGGTAACAAAAACAGCCATTTTCTATACAAATGCCATTACCATAGCAACCTTCAGGACAAAGAATTGCTTGACGAATGTCTTCAATATTCACATCAGCAACTTCTCCCAAATCAGTAGAATTTGTTCTTTTATTCAATTGTGTTTCACATAAATTTTCTAGCAAACGTAAAACCTCTGGCATCCATGTTGAATTTTGATATGAGGTTGCCAAGGCAACACAGATATTCATCACTGTGTCTATGTCAATTCTAATTCTATTTAAGCAAAGTTTTGGCAATCCCTGACGTCATAAACATATTTTTACAACTGTCATTTGCAAGCTGGCCATCCTTGACAGGCTGTTTAGTTTCAATTTCTTCATCATCAAAATCTCCTTCAAACATGTAATCTGGTATTTGATTGGTTCCTTGTGTTTTGTTTATCCAATAGAATGTTGTCTCTTTCAGATGAAATAAAAACTGTGGCATTGCAGCAGATGATTTTGGACAGGAAGTCTCATATGAAGACAGGGAACAATCACATTCTGGCATCTGATGGGGTCAAGGTCATCAATAAGAGTTCATAATTCTCAAACAAACTAAGTCCTGGAAGTAACCTGAAAAAAACTTTTCGATAAGATCTCCATATGTTACCACTGTAAGAATTAATAATACTATTATCAATTCCATTAAAAGATGAATAATTTCACAAAATTCTTTTCTGATACATAACTGGAGCATGCTAAGCAAAGACGCAGAACATTAAAAACCAAGAATGTGTCCATAGTACACTGATGCCCCAATAGCACTATCATTTTCTATGTTCAGTGGAACGACCTCGACCAAAAACTTTAACCTGAAGCGGGGCAGACGAACATACTGGACATAAATGGGGCATAATAAATGGGGCAAAAAAAATAAATGCTTGGTTGATCTAGAGGCCAAATGCTCCTCAATAGAAGCCAGCACATTCAATACAGCTAATTATGGGATCTTTAAATATCCAAGATGTCTGACATTTGTATTGCTATTTTAACCCCATGGAAAGAAATGTTTCTACAGTATGTGGAATGGTAGAAGAACAATTAAATGATGACAACACCTTATATGGATCAGACTATGTAACTTACCTCCAATCAACAAGAGGCTGACTTGTCTGTACATCGTTGCTATGGTACCATGTATTATTACCAATCTGACCACACAATCCATCCATCCTGTCTGTAAAATAGCCTGATGACTGGACAGTCAAGGTCATACTTTGGTGTCGAAGGTCAATTCGTACCTGAGCTTTATTGTCCAAAACAATCTGAAGAGAAAGTTGCTTAGAGATACTATTTTGATAAACAAGATTTTCATTTTCAAACGTTTTTCCGTAAACTTTGAGCCTTCTTTATGTGATTACTTGGCTTTTTTTAAAGTGATCATTTGATTACTATACCAAATTATTCATGATTATTTGATTTAAGAAATAATTGATGCCAGCTATACTTTATTGTAGTTTTAACATGGGTAGGCATTATATTCGTGATTATTTTTGCCAGAGCGATACCCATGTTAAAACTAAAATAAAGTATAGCTGGCATCAATTATTTCGATTCTGATTAGGACAATTACGGTAATTTCTATGTTCGCTGTGTACAAGGGTACTATATTTGTGTAGGCTCTTCCATCAACCTCCCTGTCGATTTTTATCCAACTAGTTTAAACCAGTTTAATTTCGCAAAGTTGTGTATTTCTAAAATTTAAAATTGAAACAGAAATTAACAAATTTATTAACTTAAACAATATTTGTGTCACAAAATAACAGAAAAGTTATAAGTCAACGTCTTTGTCTATGAGGTCAATTTCTGACACGCACATTTTCAAGTCAGTTGTCAATGGCGGTGGACGCACAAGGAGAATCGGGTAGGTCGATCTTTATTTACTAAATTAATTTTGTAGCATTGGTAAATATGTTCATATCTGATACAGGATTCCTTGATGAAGTTGCGCTGACATTCGAGACTTGGCAGGAGGGCTGGAGGGGCCCTTTGACAGAGATTCATTTATACTTGCGGTAGTCCAAATAATTACGACGTCTGGCAAGGCTATTTTAATTTTTTTCTGGGACGCCTTCCTTCAACGGCGTCACAGAAAAAAAATAAAATAGCCTTGCCAGACGTCATAATTATTTGGACTTAACTTGCGGTAGCTTCACCCTGTAAAGTTGATAAAAGGGCATGTACGCCTTTGTGCATCTGACGATTTCAAATGCTGTATTACATGATGATTAAAATTAATACTGAGAGACAATCTTGTTGCATTTGTAAAATAGATTGGAAACCTTGGTGGTATATTGGTAATTACGCCTATTTTTTTTATAGGAGAATGGGGTTCTATTCCCTGCTAGGGTCAATCCATTTCATCATAAATATGAAACAATTTTGTCATTGCAGTACAACAGTTATAATTAACCTATACTTTATTTTATATTATATCGTCAGATCATATGTTTCAATGAAATTATTATATACATGCCTTTTAACAAGATAGATGAAACGTGTTTTTCAGTGGGAGGGGTTTTGAAGT
Source organism: Mytilus edulis (assembly GCF_963676685.1). Lineage (NCBI taxonomy): Eukaryota > Metazoa > Mollusca > Bivalvia > Mytilida > Mytilidae > Mytilus > Mytilus edulis. Next base: position 23,923 of record NW_027266941.1, on the reverse strand, counting down.
TAGAACAGCCAACATGAACATTGCGGTATCTAGGTCAAATATGTCAATTTCGAATTGTAACACATTGTTGTCATTGTAAAAGTATTAGTAACAAAATGTGTATCATATTTTAGTGTTTGAAAGTGTCCCAAGTTAATGAAATACATTAAATGCGTATACCAATTTAATAAAATTCATTTTTCTGCCGTAGTCAATATACGCATGTGTAAACTAATTTTATTGGATAATAAAGTATGGTTTCTTTACAAAGCTAAAGAAGCACGTCATATTAGAATATTTGATAATCTAGGACAGTATTTTTGATTGTTTGATACTTAAAACAAAAAATTAATGATTATGCAATTATATCGACAAAAGATTATGTTATACTTTGGACAAACCCTATGAGGGGCCTCAACTTTAGCCCTACAAAACATCCTGCATGTTGATTATTGTAACCTTGTTTTTGCTCCATGATGTTTTTGTTAGCCTTTTAAAAATGTAGACTGATTACTTGATAGATTTTTGGTGTTTAATGTCACCTTCAGCATCATTGGCTACTGTGGATTCATTTTGGTGAATTGAGGAAAATTTGCATTTTTGCTGATATTTGATTTCGTAATTTTCCAAAAGTCTTATAACCATTCAGAAAAAATGTAATTTGTTGAACTTTTAAATTCGTGATTTCCTTGTACAACTTATCTATGAAAATTGGTAAACAGCGAGAAATGAAGAATATACAGTATATTGTGGACTGGTTTATATTAATGAAGGAAGAATGCTTTCCCAGAGAGAACCACTGACTGTTTTTTTATTTCTTTCTTATACTTACATATATCAATTTCCCATGCCGTCCTTCGAATATTTTCATGTTAGCCCTCATGGCAGGGCGATATTGTATAAATATATCCCCTTCCTTATTAGTTGACCTACATCTGTCTATTATCAGTCTTGTCTCCTTGTAGTAGATGGCAGCACCACAAACACAAAGTAAATTTTCATCTGGACAGCTGGTCACTCGTATCTGAATCTGTTAAAGATATATAAGAATACTGTATTTTGATTGGTTGGTAGCCAATGTATTTTTCGCTTATTCTAACCTTTTTTTTCCCATTTTAAACAAATTTGCATATTTTTCACCACTGCTTGTGAAATTTGCCTTAAACTAAAATATTTTCCTTTCACCAGTACAGAGAGTTTCAATCAAAAGCCAATCGGTGTAATTAAACAGATATATATAGAATAATAGGTAGTTTCGTTTTTGATACTGACTATATCATGTCGAATATCTAGACGAGCCCGTTAAGATATTCCACATGATATAGTCAGTATCAAAAACAAAACTACCTAATATTCTGTTTATCGGTAATTATGACGTCACACAATGTATTGCCTAATATTTTCAGTGATACAGCCAGTACGTTGATACTTGAAAATATTAGGCAGTAAGATCAAAGGGAAAATATATGAATTACCGATAAATCATGTTATGGAGGGGTATTTGCGAAAAATTTGCCTAGCAGCTCAGGAAATTTAATAGGTCCCTAGAATGATATTTTTTTGCAAGTACACATCCATAACATAATATATCTGTTTAATTAAATATATTGGTGCAGATCTTCAACTTGTGTGATATAAATATAATGTTTCAAGCAATACATGTAAAATGAAGAGAATTTAAAACACATGCACATTTTTGGTGGAGAACAGAACATATTTTCAATCAGAACTTATTATGTGACATAATATATTAAAACAAGAATTTGTCCCCAGTACACGGATGCCCCACTCACACGATCATTTTATATGTTCAGTGGACCGTGAAAATGGGGTTAAACCTCTAATTTGGAATTAAAATTAGAAAGATCATATCATAGGGAACATGTGTACTGAGTTTCAAGTTGATTGGACTTCAACTTCATCAACAACTATCTTGACCAAAAACTTTAACCTGAAGCCAGACAGACAGGACCAACAAACAAATGGGACAGATAGGCAAACAAACGAACAAAACAGATGCACTGACCAGAAAACATAATGCCCCTCTACTATCGTAGGTGAAGCATAAAAATAAATGATTTCATGACTTTTTGAATAGGACGAAATACTTAAAAAATATATACTTACCTCAAACTCATTATTTCTGCTCTTCAGGAGGATGTATGTTCCTCTTCTAGATAATTTAGACATACTGAAAGCATAAATAAAAGGCGCAATTATACAATTAATTGATTTCAACTTCTATTAAATAGGCTATTTGAAACTTTCTAACAAAATTTAAGAGTTAAAACTAAAATCATATATGTGTCTTTCTATGTTGTGATGTTACCCTATTGTTTCAGGTAAGGGTGAAGGTGGGTACCTATTAAAATGTTTAAACCAGCTGCATTTAAATACACATGTCCTAAGTTAGGAACCTGATTTTCACTGGTTGAAAACTGTACTTTTACCTATAATGGTTAACTTTTATAAATTGTGACTTGGATCGATGTAGAGTAGTCTCATTGGCATTCATACCACATCTTCTAATATCTAAGAACCACTATTCAGGATTAAAAAGGGGGAGAGTGTCAGTCTGAAAACACTAATTGTATTCTGCAGGCAAATGAGCATGCACTTATAATAAAGAGCTTGTTTTGTTTTTATAGTAAAAGTGTTTTGTCAATCAAGAAATTAGGAGGTTATGATAGATAACTAGAATAAAACTTAAAGGCAATTCAAATCTTGACAAAATTCATGTTAAAAACAAAGATTGAAGACAGAACATGTGTAACTGCCTGTTGTTTGATTTCCTTCTAAATGACTTTGCACCGCAAATTATTTCATGTTATTCATATGCATACTAATTTTTCAATGATGTATAAAACAAATATTTCATTTTAGGTTTTCTTACTTGTTCTGGAATGACAAAATAAATACACCAGCAGTCATGTAACAGGAAGCTGATGGCAGATCTATCACTTTTATCTACAAATAAAAATATTAACTGTTCAATTATTCAGCATTCCTTCCATTTGTAAAGAAACATTCATGCAACTCCATAATGGTAAAAGTGACGCCACTCAAATTACACCTCGGTCTGAGTTTTGTGGTTATGCATTGTGATTACTTTTATAAAATTTAGTAGAGGGAAACTTATGTTAGAGAAGGGAAACAAATTTTGGATGTACTGAGGAACATTAGGTCATCAAATTATTAAAACTGACAAAAATTGATAAAAGTTCAAAGGTCATTTTGCATAAAAACCTATTTAGTTAAGGTGACCTTGAGAAACCAATTTTGTAGTGTCCTACTGAGGACCAAGGGTCATAGAAATTATTAAACTGCTAAATATTGATATAAAGCTCAAATGTCATATTGCGAAAAAACATTTGACATTAATTTACCTTTGCTTGTACAGTATCTTGATTCCACATGACCTGTTCATCCACATACAGGTAGCCAGAAATATGAATGTCCTTGACATTTAAAGTGTAAAGGTTAGGGGTCATTGCAACCTTGACCTGTTGTGTGATGCATCCAATACCTTGACATCTGTCATTAGGTCGGAACTCTAGGATACAACGGGATAGTAAAACATTTGACAGTGTATTCCCTGGAATTACAAAAATAATATAGCGAACAGATTTATTATCCTGGAACTTTTTGAATACTTAAAAAATGCAGAAATATAACAATATGATAAGGTGTCTGTACAGTGAGTGGTGATTGGTGCCGTCTTAAACTTCCAGTAAGGTGAGAGTTTTTTTGGCTCCCTGTTGATGTCTCACTGTGAGATGAAGAACAGCAATAAAAACATTCTTCCTTTGCTTTTTGTGTTGTTGTTGTTTAAAATTTTGTGTTGTGAATGTACTGATTTTGTGTCACGACTGTATATACCGCCTTATCCTTATCCTTCTTTTTTCTATTATACTAAAATACATGAAATTCAAAATATATATTCATGTGAGGTTCTCATATGAGTTCTGAAATATGTAATGTATTCTATTAAGTTTTCACAAAAGGTGTAATCCGGTTTTGGCAGGCAGTATATAAAGAAAGTTTGCACCAAATTTGATTATCAAAGTTTGGGCAGTGACCAGTGTTATTATTATTATGCATATTGAAGTATAATTTTCATTAGGAATTCTGTTTTTTTAATGTATTGAAGTTGTATGTAAAGAATAAACATGCATTTGTTAGTTATTATGATTCTAATGAACAAATGAGATCCTAACCTTTTGGATATTTAACTGTTAACACCATGTCTAGTTTACACTTCTCTGTTTCACATGTTAATGGCACCGTGGACACAAATGTTAATGTCTCTGGCTGTCCATTCTCTTGTAAAACTATATTGGTCTCCATCACCTGTTAATATAAAAAAATTGTTGTTAAAGTCAACTGTCAGATTAGTGTATTACTAAATAAAAATTAGGGGGCTGATCCAGCCATTTAAAAAAAAAGGGGTGTCTAGAACTCTGGATAAAAGGGGGGTTTCAACCATAAATACTCATTCAAAGGTATTGATCGTAAAAAAAACAGAAGGGGGGTTCCAACAATATACTCTATTCAAATCTCTATGAAAGGCAAAGTTGATACAATAAGCTGATTTATAACCCTTGTATGTAGCTCTTCACGTATTAAGATGTTGAATTAATTGTGCTTTTGTCTCATCTTTTTTCACATCTACCTTCATCTCATTTATTTTCTGTAAATTGAGAAATAACAAATTGAGTCATAAATATAGATCTTTATATCATGCAGGGTTGGCAAAAACCCGGGTTTTATAAGTATTGCCGCAGCCCAGTGGGAAATACTGGGAAAACCCGGGTTTTACTGGGTTTTATTGGGTAATACTGGGTTATATAAGATACTGGTCTGAATTTTATAGAGGACTCAGTAATCAAATACAAATGCAAAACATTTAAGATATATATAAACAAATTTTGATTTAGAAATAAGTTTACCGTTTACCATGTTTACGTGTTTGAGAGTCTTATAATTCATACATGTACATGTACATGAAAGAAAAGGTACTTTGAAATAATTTATATTAGAACACAGATACATGTATTTTTACATAACAATAATCATCCTTTCCATTTCTATAAGAGTTATGACAAGACCCTACAGGGTGTTTATTTAGCATTATAATTGCATATATAGCAATTTTAAATTTACAATTCACATAAACACTGTACAAATAAAATGCATTTTTTTCAAAGTTTGGATTATTGAAACAAAATTTCTAAAAACATCAATAGAACAAATTTTATACCCAATTGAATTTAGTGATCTCTTATGAATTGATGTTGCAAACTTCATTGAAGATTTATGAGAGAATGAAATACAATAGGAAAAATCTGAGACACAGTATATTGGAGGTCAAACTGTGTTGTGCAAGAATCTATCAAATATTTTCGGGATGCTATGAATAACAAAGAAGCTAAATTCATTCAATTATGGACATCACAATATAGCAACTAATTACAAAAACAATTAATTATGTAATAATTATGTCATAATAAAATTATCACTATTTAAAGCTCCTTCTTCTTTCTTTTGGTATCTCATTTATAAAATTTAAAGAAGGATGAGTGGAATAACATCAGTTTAAAGATGTCTGATAGGGGGTGAAATTTTTTTGTATTGTGCTACCTTAAACAGGAATTTTCTCAATATCACAAATTTAAAATTAAAATCACATTTTAGTCTAAAATGACAAATTCACAATAATAAATGCTTGCAATAATTTCTGAATTTACAGTAATTAAATTCTGCACAATTTTTTGAAAAGTGCAAATTTAACATTTAACAAATAGGAGAAAATCAATGATGATTTTACATCTAAAATCAATACTTTTGGTTTTTATCATATATACCATATATTGTCCACTTTTGAATTCTTTATATAAATTCATAAAAACTAAAGCTGTGTTCATGTCAAAATTTTTAAATATTTTTTTTTACATATGTCTATGATATGATAAACAAAAATGCTCCTGTGCTGATCTCACGATTACTTCACTACAGAACAATATATAAATAGCTGAACTATGAACTGGTTGATAAGGTAAAAAGTTATCAATACATTTTAAACCAGGAAGTAAATCTTATCTTAGGACTGGTTCATTTATTTTCAATGGGTAATTTACTTCAATTTCAGTTTATTTTTATTCTTAATTACTTTAAGTCTGTTACATTAAACAACTAGAATTTGTAGGATATGGATTAAAATGAAAGAATTCTTAATTAAAAGATTATTGGAAAAGAGAAATGAAACTGGAAAAAAGATTTTTTCCAACTTGTTTCACCTTGAATGACATCAAATGGTATAGATTGTAAGGTACAAAGTCTGAAAGGCATTCATTTGATAGCAAAAAATTCATACCGTATAAAAATGGCTCAGAACTTAATGGTTTGTCAATTCTGTGAAACTTCAAATGAACCAAAATATAAATGTGTCAATTGTGATTTAATTCTGTGTGAAGGATGTAAAATTAAAATTCACACAAAAATAAAGAAAACTGAGGTTCATCAAGTTCTTGATCTGAAAGAATTCAGTAACTTGGGAGCAAGTGAAACTATTCGTCATTTGGACCTGAAGGATATTCAATGTTTGATTCACAATGACGAACAATGCTTTATTTACTGCGAAGATTGTAAGGTGTTGCTTTGTGCGGTTTGTCTACTAGAGTCACATAGAACTCATAATCTGACAAAAATCGCTGAAGTGTATCAAAGGAAAGTAAAAGAACTGCAAGAGTTTGATGATAAAATTCAACAGGAATTGCCTTTTTATGCTGACCTTGAAAAAGAACTGAAACAGATTAAATCTGTCGAAAATGACCAGTACGATGAAATAAAAAAAAGAATCTTGAAAAAGGAAAGTGAACTAAAAGAAATCATCACTAAACAAAGAGAGAATCTCATCACAGAGTTAGACAAGCTGTGGAAGCCGAGGGAGGAAGAAATGTCAAGACAGTTGAAGGAAACTGCAGAAAAAAGTGACGCCCTTACAAGAAACAAAGCTAAAATTGAAGAGACCTTCCAATCCCACAATGCATTGGCTGTTTTTACAGCTTCTGGTAAACTAGACAATGATTTGCCTACAAGACCAGAGAATACAATATCTGAACAAATAACAGTCTTTTTAGAAACAAAAATTATCGATGATAACAAAGAAGCGTTTGGTTCTATATTAACCATTCCAGTGTTCAAGGTCGCTGAAACATTTACGTCTGAGGGGAGCATCTGGAAGATTGAAACTTTTGAAGATAATTCAAATATTTTATGTCTTTTCGGAGAATCAAAGATCAAGTCATTTAGACTTAAGAATTCAAAATGTGAAACTACAAGTATAGCAGTGGTTGACAAAGTTACCATTGTTGACATGACAAAAGCAAAAGACAATACATTACTATTCACAGTTCTTGCATCATCAGAAATTAAATGCCTACCAACTTTTACACCAGACAGTAAGGTGGAAACATTTACCTCTATCTCACCACTTTATGCCAGAGGAATTCATGCAACTCTAAAAAATATTTTCATTGGATTTAGGGATAATGGTGTATTGTTTCCACTGCAAAATGAAAGTAGAAGAGGGATACTTGTGTATGATTATAACTGTAGACACATGAGAACATACGAGTATGATACAAACAATCAGAGATTATTTTCCTTACCAGGTGTAATCACATCAAATATAAATGAGGACATCTGTGTAATTGATAGTAAAAATAATAAACCATGGGAAGGTAGAGTGGTTGTCCTTGGAAAATATGGGAACCTAAAATGGACATACAAAGGTCATCACAGCATAAATTCTAAAAATAATTTCATTCCTCAGGACCTTGTTACAACTTCCAAGGGTTTAATTTTAGTCTCAGACACTAACAGCAATGCTGTTCACATGTTATCTATGGAAGGTTGTCTAGTCACTAGTCTCAATGAAAGTCAGGGTATTGAGAAACCCTTATGTCTGAATATAAATCAAGATGGCCAGTTACAAATAGGGTGTTCTAGTTTTGGAAAAGATAAGCTTAGTAAATTACACACAGTAGATATTTCTTTGTAAAAACAAATCAAAAGGCATTCATCCAACATGTGAAAGATCCTTTTAAGGGGGCTCGTTGGTATAAACCCATTTTTTTTTTAAATATAAGATTTGGCTATTTTTTTCAATAGATGAATTTTTTCATATACTTATAAGAATCAAAGAGCAGATTGCTCTGAGGGATACGATTGCGATAGTTTTTATTGACACATGTATACATGTAGCTGGATAATTTTATTTTCACAACTAATTCAACTGCACATGTAAAATGTAATTTTATTTACGTTATCTGAATAGTTACAAAATAGCCAATCCCTGTTAAAAGTTTATGAACAATGTACTTAGGTCTATTGTGTTTTATTTTTGTACTATCAATTCCAAGTTTACTTTCCACAGCAGTCACTGAGACTCAGAGTGAGAGAAGTATTTCACTTTGTATCTTATCACCTATTTTCCAACGTTAATTCTAGGAGGAACCCCATTCCTAACTCTTTAAATATTTAATTTCCTTTGGGTCAGTGATGACTCCTTTCCGTACACATTCCTCGGTTTAAATTGCGATCGTTTTTAATATAATACGACGTTTATTGACAGAACGAGATAATTTTTCTCAACGTGTTGTTTTGATTTAAAATTCACGGAAGTGACTGCAGGAAGGGAGACAACTTGAATCAAGAGCAACCATTTAATCTATACGCATGCGCATAATTACCTAAACAAACCCTGTAGTAAGAATGTATATTAAACCTAAATGGTTCGCTATTTTTTTTTTATGGAAGTACAATATCAAATATCAGATTAATAACGGTGACATATAAGTAAAACTCCACTTCAGTTCTTATATGACAGAAATAGATTTATCTGAATTCAGAGAACTCTCACATTTTTATCACAACTGGGGAATTTCCTCTGACGTGTTTCTAAATTTATAAAAACACTAAATATAAATACTGCTTAATTCTGATTTTCTGTGTTGTTAAAAACACGCATATAAGTCAAGGGAAATATCAAACATGAAGATTATGAAAAGAACATTATAGGAAAGTTGTTTAATTTCAATCCCTTTGTTTGTTTTTTACCTTTTAAAGCAAGACAATCATAAGAATCTGAGATGGTCCTTAATGTTTAAAATAAAACGGTTGACGTGAGGGCATTGTCCTGAGCCACTGGTACAACTCTACAGATTGCTTGAAAGCGGGTGCAATCGTATCCCAAAATCAAAATTAAAAAATGGGGTAACAGTTCATTTAAGCTCACTTTCTGCCTTCGAATAAAGCTTGCATTTTTGTTAAGGTACTTTTTTTTCTGTTGAACTAATAGGAGAAATAGAGGTTATATCTAAATAAAAAAAGAAATTAATTACAGAAATCATTTAAATTTTACAATTGTTTAGTTGAAGTACAGCTTATTTGAAAAAAAAATATTTAAAAATATAGGTCACTGATAAGTTAAAAAAGATATTTCAATTTTGATGCAAAAAAAATGGCATTTTTGCACCAAAGGGAGATAATTTGGAGCTTTTTCAATGATATAAAATTAGTCATCTGGGGACAAAACGAATTTATTTTTTTGGGTTTATTACCATATCATAAAGTAACAACTTATAGTGTAGGTGTAGATAAAAAATTTGTAATAAAAAAAATATATATTGAAAATTTATTTGAAATTTTTGTATCCTCAAGCCTCCTTATGCATTTTACAGTGTGGTCCAAAATTCATACAGCTGATCTACATTATTCCTCTGTCCAAATTTTTTATCATTTGTATTGCGTGATCACGCAAATACGCAGCTTATCTGGAGCTCTGTTCTATACAAGATGCTATTTTACCAGTTCATCCACTTTGAGATCTTTAGATTATCACAGACATATGTACCTTATTACAATGTATTACAGACTTGAATTTTTTATTAATTTAAAAATTGATATTTGTATTTATGTTTGAATAATTATAAATTTACACAAAAAATCTTTCATCTACAGATGTGCCAGTGGTCTTACAATTAAATTTATTATAGATACAAGCTTGTGCTTGAGGAAATACACACTAAAGATTCATTACTAAATGGAAATAAAAAATTTACATTACATGTATGTTTCATTATATTAGAATACATCAAGGCATTCCTTAATTATATATTTGATACCAATAAATGTAATTTTCATGACTGCACATGTATGAATACTTAAGTTCATGGTTGAAGAATAAAAATTGAATTGTAAGAATAAAAAATAAATTTTTGATGCTTCAATAAAATTGAAATAAAAGACAAATGTCACGCTTGTACATACAACAAATTCAGAAATATTTCTATTTACAAAGGGACATAACCCCTTAATAGTGAGAGACATAGGTTCCACTGAAACATATTGATCTGGCCCCAATTCTTACCTGTATTCCCAAGAACAGTAACTCTGAAGATTTGCTTTGTTTCTGATGGACAGGCATAACTTCACATGCAACCTAAAATGCATAAAGAAAATTACAATGAGTTTAAAAATACCATTGAATCGTCAATCTTATTGCTTTTTTGGATATCTATGATACTGGTGTCCAAATTTTATGCCATATAACTATGCATTTGCCACATGCAGGATTGAACTTGCAACATCAGTGATGACAGGCTAATGATACTGTATATGAACGACTTAGACCACTCAGCCAGCAAAGTCTTAAATAATGATAAGATGCATATATAAATGAAAACATAAATTCACATCACCCTTTTCAAGTGTCAGATTTGTACTAGCAACTCTGTCAGTGCCTAAGAGTATACCATCCGGCTTTGATGGGATTCACATTCTTGATCATTCTTTAGTTTTCTATGTAGTGTCTGGGGATTATTTTGTCTTTTTAATGTTTAAAGTTTTTTGCCAAGGCGTTGTCATAAGTTTTTCTTGAGCAACATATATATCTTACAAATGTGACCTACCGAATTAAGACTTATTCCAGGATGTGTACATAAGTATTTGATGGGCAACATGATGGGTGCTGCATGTGGAGCGAGATCTGCTTACGTTTTCAGAGCATCTGAGATCACCCCCAGTTTTTGGCGGGGTTAGTATTGCTCAAGTCTTTAGTTTCTATGTTGTGTTTTGTGTATTATTGTTTGATTGTAGTTTTTTTTTTCTTTGTTAACAATGGTGTTGTCAGTTCATTTTTTGACTTATGAGTTTGAATGTCCTGCTATTATGTTTTGCCTCTCTTTAACATAAGTTTTGAATGTCTGATTGGATATATCTTACCGGGGTACTTCTTTTGAATATAAATTAATTAAATGTTTGGTACATACAATGTACACTTGTATCATGTTCACTAGCCAAGGATTACAATCCAGTCCATCGTAATCCTTGGTTAGTGAAGATGGGTATACTTACAGAGTCTCCTGTGAGAACATCTTTCCCCAGAACCACTTGGTCCCTTGTGTCTGACAGGAATTTGAACTTAATAACCGTAGATACACCATTCCTGATCCTGATCCAGGTTACAGAGAAGGTTGGCTTATGTTGTGATACAGTGATGTTATTCACATCAAATAAACACACAACTGATACCCTATCTGGATATTTTTTCACATGCAACTTTGGTTTAGAAATCTCAACAACAACATCTGAAAATATAACTTTGAATATGAACTCATATAATAACAAATTGCTTTATTATTAGAATGTGAGCTCAAACCATACCATTGGTTATAACTATTTGATAACTTGCCACCTTTTCTGAGATTTCGGACAGGGGTCTTTTGATTAGTTTGTATTCATTTTGAAAATATTTTCTATGTTCTTTGTATTTTAGCACTCCATTTCTCCAATCTATAATTATGAGTTTATTTTCTCCTTTCTTTATTATTTTGGCCTAATATTCTGGGTTTGTTTTTAACCATAATTTACTCTCTATCATATGAACCTGATCCAGTCTAACTTTTTATATTTTTTCAACTGAAGAAAATCCAGAATGCGTCCATAGTACACGGATGCCCCATAAAATGCATGAAGCGGAGAGACAGACGGCTCGAACAATGGGACGAACAAACTGATGTATTCATGAATGAAAGAATGGAAGAATTATAGACAAATGGAGGTACAGACCGGAAAACATAATGCCCCTCTACTATCGTAGGTGGTGCAAGCGTTGAGCTATTTGACAGGTTAATAGTAGTCCCAACTATTGGACCTCAGTGAAATATGACAGCTTAAGCGCCATTGTATTTCACCAATTTTCAAATTTCAAATGCAGCTATTTGCTTGGATAAAGTTGAGAATACTGCAGGAGTTACAACTTACCATTCTACCTATTGTATCTAGCATTGATTCAGAATATATATGAAGTACACTTGAAACAGTAGGGTTGTGTTTCAGCTTTTTATAATTACCATTATAATAGTTGATTTATCCCCAACATTTATTGTCTCTTTCAGTATAATAAAACACTTACTGAGTGGATATTCATGGTATAGCAAGTTAATTATACCTTCAGATACAACGATTGCCCCTCGGCTATGCCTTGGGGCAATAGTAACTTAGTTGCACCTAAGAGACAATAAACTCACTATTCCACTCATACATTTTTTGTATCCAGTCAATAAATATCCTGTGTTTTTACAGTTTTATAACAAATATGTTCATTTGCTTAACTTTAAATTCAATTACATACAGACTCCTAGAAATTCAATTTCACCAAATAGGAGTAACATTTCTCAGTGTCTGAACTTGTCACTGGTCATAAAAATTTTCAAGCATGATAATGGCATTGAGACTTAGAAATCAACCAATCAAAATACTGGTTTTGGTTTTTCAAGAATAAATTTTGTGCTGACATTACTTACCAACACATTTTTGCAAATGAAGCACATAAACTTGTCCAACTCCACACACCACATCTATCGCTGAAAAAATATAAAAAAAACTTGTTAAAATACATTGAGGGAATGTGGTAAAATGATGTGAAATTCAATAAGCCTCAGTTCACCTAGGTTGGTCCCCTCTGTAAAACATTCAGTATGCCTTCGGAATATACAAATATTGTCAAGAATTTCAATAACAGCCGGGATACAGACTACAGTTCACCAGACCACTTTTAAGACAATTTAAGTGGTTTCAATCCTTTTTAACGGTCACAGGTAATTCTAAATCAGATTTCAGGTTGCAAGGTTTACAGAGAAGCACTTCAGACATGTCAGATACATACAATTTATATAGTACTATTTCAGCAGAAGTAAAAAGATTAATACTAATAGACCTGTTGTATATTCCACCTTATTTTTTTTTGGCTTGCCTAATGTCTAATGGCAAATTTTGATTTGAAAGGATGATCTGCAGATATTTAACAAACTGACACAATTATCTCCACTTTGTCTAAGAGCTGAGACAACTATAACTACATGTATGTTACAGTAGTCTCAGCTAAGATCCAGGATCAGTGACGAATCCAAAAATTTTCATAAGACTAAGTGGGGGCCCACTGACTGCCTGAGAGGGTGCCCGCTCCAGTCACACTTCGGTGATTCCCTATATTAGCACCCAAATTTTTCCCCAACAAGGGGGGGCATAATCCGCCTCTGAGAATCTACATGATCTAAATGCTATCAATATGTAAAGCGTCTGCTATTTTAGTTTGAAGTTGCACATTCATTTGTATACATTACATGTGTATCTGAACAAAAAGTGGATTTGTTTCATACAAGTTGAATTACTTGAAATATCCTATCATTAGTAATTGTGTGACGAATTTCTGGCCGTCACTGCTGTATTCTTTTTTTTTGACATTTTTACCAATTATGTCTGTTTGTTTACAGAAATTATGAAGGCCTGCATGAACGTAAAAGTAAGCTGTTAATGAATAATTAGTGACCTGCAAAGAAGTTTAAATGGTTAATTGAAGTAAAACTATGTTTAATCAGAGACATATAATAATTGTATTGTATTATATGTCTCTGATTTTACATAGTTTTACTTCAATTAGCCATTTAAACATAGACAATAGACAATATTTTATTGGCACAAACGCATTTACAATAAATGGTAATGACCGAATGGATAATCAATTTGCTATACATGGTAGTAAAATACAAACAATTATATATATATGTGTGAATAAACGATTAAAGGTATAATGAAAATCTATTAAAATAGATTACTTCTTGCATTTAAACAATTTGTTACGAAAGAGGAAGATAATTTTAGTGCCGTATAAGGTGTATTATTAAGTATAAGATTTATTTTATTTTTATCGCACAATGTGGATATATACTTTTTCCTGTAATTTTGAACATTTTTAATACAAAAGTCTCTCTAATACTGGAGTAACCTCTGCAGTGTAGCAGCATGTGCTGTTCATTTTCAATTTCGCCACTTTTACAGATTTCACAAATTCTTTGATCTCTGGGCACTTTTAAATATCTTCCTCTTTCAATGGCAAGGTTATGAGCACGAACTCTTAATTTACATAATGATGAGCGATCTGATCTATTTTTTACGGCATCAACATAACCTGCCCGTTTACTCATTTTGTAAACACTTTGGAAAAATGTTAATTTTGGAGATGCTGAAATATTTGCATGTTGTTCCTCACTGAAAACCCTGGTCAATAATACAATACAATTATTATATGTCTCTGGTTTAATAATTGACGGATAGCATTTATTCCGATCAAAACGCATCTTTTAAAACAAGTTGGAAAATACGTAGCATTCCTGGTGCTTCTCTCACAGAGAGAAGCTCTATTGTGATAGTCGAGTTTTGTATATTTTTACCCTGTTGATAGGATTTCAAAATCCTGTGCTTCAACAAAATATGCCTGTACCAAGTCAGGTATATGACAGTTCTTGTCCATTCTTTTTGATGTGTTTTGTCATTTGATTTTGACATGTGATTATGAACTTTCCAATTAGCATACTGCTCTGAGTTCAGAATTTTTGTGACTTTACTTTTTTCTATCACAAAACTGATAACCGGAAGTCTTTATTAGAATTTCTAAAACAACTTCCGACGAGCAAATGTACAATTTCCGAAAAATATTAAACGTCTATATGGGGAAACGATGTTTCGGAATTCTTACGTGTGTGTGTTTCTCATTTGACCTAGTATTCGAGTAAGTACCTTTAGTACAGTATGCAAGATCACATCCTTTTGTACTTCGCAGACGATACGCAAAGAAATCACCACAGTTTTTAACGGTAACTGGAAATTTTAGTCCACAACATTCCAATTGCCTTCCTGGAAGAATGTTGTGGACTAAAATTTCCAGTTACCGGCAGGGCCGTAACTACATTGAGGCAAATGAGGCAAATGCCTCATGTTGAAAATTAAAAAAAATGAAACAAAAGGTTGTCTTCATATCAAATTGTTTTCATGGAAAGTGTCTTGCAAGAATCAAGTTATTTTCACTCTGATGTTTTAGTTTTCAGAGTTGATGGTCAATTGTTTGTACTTCTGTGTCCCGGGTTTGTCCTTGTTCATTTATAGTCCTACTTTATAACAAAAGTCTGAGTGTTGATTTTCATTTGTAAACGTGTGGTTTTGCAATGTTGCATGTCCACCGATGTCTATACTAGACATTGTGCGAGAAAATATTTTAAGAACACACGATGCTACTGGACACAGAAAAAACTGGTCGTTTCTGCATGGTGAATTGAACTTGCTATCAAAGAATACAAAACTGGCTCTTTTTTGTAGATAAAACTAGATAGCTGACATGGTTCGAATTAAAGTAAGAGCACAAATGTCAAATCATTTGAAAAAACATCAATGCCATATATATAAAAAAAGAAGATGTGGAATGATTGCCAATGAGACAACTATCCACAAGAGACCAAAATGACACAAACATTAACAATTATAGGTCACTGTACGGCCTTCAACAATGAGCAAAGCCAATACCGCATAGTCAGCTATAAAAGGCACCTATACGACAATGTAAAACAATTCAAACAAGAAAACTAACGGCCTTATTTGTATAAAAAAAAATGAACGAAAAACAAATATGTAAAACATAAACAAACGACAACCACTGAATTACAGGCTCCTGACTTGGGACAGGCACATACATAAATAATGTGGCGGGGTTAAACATTTTAGCGGGATCCCAACCCTCCCCCTAACCTGGGACAGTGGTATAACAGTACAACATAAGAACGAACTATAAAAATCAGTTGAAAAAGGCTTAACATTGGATCCTCAATGCTCTTCAACTTCGTACTTGTTTGGCTTTATAAATATTTTGATATGAGCGTCACTGATGAGTCTTATGTAGACGAAACGCGCGTCTGGCGTACTAAATTATAATCCTGGTACCTTTGATAACTATGAACTCATCAGATGGACAAAAATACAAGTGGACTTGGTCGGGTACTCAAAAAGACAATAGGAACAGATCTGAGAGTACTTGCAGTTATCTGAAAGTTAGTTCAAAGCCACTAACAACTAATAAAAAAATCATGCATCTAAGACTAAACTATCAATCCGTACACATCCAACATCCAATGGATTTAGTGTAAATACGTCATAAACAGTCAGGGAAAAACATGACCTTGTGCAATGCCAAGTTACAGGTATCGACAGATTGTAGATCCATGAATGTATATAAATTATATATATATAACATACTAGTAATATTTAGTTTGCTTTTAATTTCCTTTTAATTTAAAATCAATATTTTTACCAATAAAAACAATATTCAATGATCTTATTACAGTGTTGAGTTGGTAACCTTTTAGAATTAGTTTATTTAAAGGAGGGATAAGTTTATAAGGATCATTTCTAAATTTCCGGGCACGGTTAACAACATTTCTGTAAGAATGAGGATGTGATATCCCGTTTGAAATAAGTTTTCTACAGGTACAACGTTAACCAAACTTCAAAACCGAATCTTTATATCTATGGAAAAATTTAGTAAAGGTTTTAAGTAATTTATGGTAACGATATCCCTGGTTTAATAAGTTCCCTGTTATAATACATAGATTGCGTTCGTTAAAAACAAAAACGTCACAACAGACACGGGCATAGCGAAAAAGCTGTGAAATATAAACACCGTAAGATGGAACGAAAAATCGTCCCTTTTATCGTAAATTTTAGTGAAGAGTTTCCCGTTTAAAACCGAAATATCTAAATCCAGGAAAGGACAGTTATTACCAGTCCGTATAAATTTGATTTATTTAAAGTTAGTTCTTTGGGGTTAATTTCAGCAGTATATTGAGAAAATTCTTGATTATTTAATGAAAAAAATATCATCAAGATAACGGTAAGTGTTGTTGAATTTATCAATAAAATGCAATTTCCACAGGTCTTTACTGAGTTTAGTCATAAACTGTGATTCGTAGCAGTACAAAAACAAGTCTGCTATTAAAGGGGCACAATTAGTGCCCATGGGAATACCTACAGCCTGTCGATAAACTTTGTTGTCGAAACGTACATAAATATGACTTTTACATTGAAGGGTTAAACTTGCATTAAGTCGTGTTCAGACCCTTTAACAGAAAATAAATTGAGTAAACGTGCACTGGACCTAATCGCACACAAAGTCAATGCATAGAAAAAATACAAATGATCACTGGTCAAAGTTTGTATTCCTGTTCTTCGTCTTGATAGTTGCTGGATGGTCTTCAACAATGTAATAATCATTAATACCGTAAAACAAAGTCAAGATGATCATAAGTGTCGACTTAAGCAGTACTAGTACTTAAAGAATATAACCGCACTGTCACTATATTTAAATCTAGACATACAAAAAATCACCAAAGTCTAAGCACAATACAAGACAAGAACAGACAGACAGACAGGTCCGGTTTTAATGATTATGAGAAATACGATTTTTGCAGTTTATCCTACATATCGGCCTATTAATGTTGTCCCTAAAACCTAAAAGTCTTAAATTACAATGAATCTACGCTTTTGCTTTGAGACCAAATTATTGTCGAAAAAAATAGCTAAAAATTAATTGCGTTTCAATGTAAGAAAGAGTCCGGGAAACGCTCAGAATGCACGATTTTGCGTTATTTTTCTCAGAGCTTCTGGGGGGCCTTGAGCGGCCCCCATAACCCTCGCCAATTTTTTTTTGCCTCATTATTAAAAGAGGCTAGTTACGGCCCTGTTCCTGGTACCTCAAACGATGCGCATGCTTGCGTTCTTATTTTCTTTCCGGGGGAAGGTAAACCATCTGCTGACAGAGGAAGCCAAATAGGGGCACGTGTTCCACAACCGTGCTGAAAATAAATTATAAGAAGTTGAAAGTTTGTGAACATTACAAACTTCGTCTTATTTTATGTTTTTTTTTAAATGAATAAAAATCTAAGATAGTATATTTGATATTCAGTTATCTGTTGTCTAATATTTGAAAGTTTGATTTTATGATTCCATAAAGCTTGGAATAATACGACAATAAAATCGATACGATTTTCAAGTGTCAATTCCTGTCAATATATAAAGTATGTCACAGTTGCTTGAAGGTATTATTGTTTGACCAGAAAAGGAAACAGATTTCATAACTACTTATCCACCCACAAAATAAAATTGAGAAAGGAAATGGGGAATGTGTCAAAGCGACTAGAGCAGACAAAAACTTTGAGCCGAAGGCCCGGCACCAATGGGTCTTCAATGTAGTGAGAAACTCCCGCACCCGGAGGAGTCCTTCAGCTGGCCCCTTAAAAAATATGCATACTAGTTCAGTGATAATGGACGTCATACTAAACTCCGAAATATACACAAGAAACCAAAATTAAAAATCATACAAGACTAACAAAGGCCAGAGTCTCCTGGCTTAGGAAAGGCGCAAAAATGCGGCGGGGGTTAAACATGTTATTTTTAAATCTCAACCCTCCCCCTATACCTCTAGCCAATAGAAAAAACAAACAAACAACAATACGCCACAGTAAATCTCAGTTTAAAAGAAGTCCTATGTCTGTTTTGGTTGCTTACACTATAGATGCATATTTTTAAGTCTGGTTTTCGAGATCTAATATTTTTTTAATTTACTTCAGAGTTTTTTTTCATTTTTTTACAAAATGAGGACGATGGTATAATCTTAGAAATATTTAGTGTTCGGAATGGACCTCGAATTGATAATTATAGCTGAAACGATATTAATTACTCATATTCCAACATAGAAGGTTTCCCTTTTACTTACCGGAATGCATGTTGTTGGCATTTCTGCATCAGATCCGTTAATTTTAAATCGATATCATCCATGCTTGATTCGATTATCGCACAGCCGACGTTCGGAAGGTCTTGCATTGTAGTTAGGTGATCGTCGATAATCGTCGATAACTGTATACCTTTTTTCTGAGCATGGGTCTATCTTGATTGATAAATAAAAGAAAAATGATTAGTGTCTCTTTCATTTTCAAATCAAAACTGAATAAGATACCACGTACCCGTGAACATTGATAATTATTGACAGATTGAAGATGAATATATATATTGAATCATAAGTTTATCGCTTTCTTAATTAACATAAGATTTACTGAATCAGATGTGTTATATTAAAATGTTATCTTAAACCATTTCGAATCGGGAAAGACAATGTTATAAACTAATAGAGAAAAATGAAATGACATATTAAAATAAACATAGTTGAAGGTAAACTACCTTCCTTTAAAAGTAGAATAGTCCGACAGATAACCAATCTATCTGTACTTCGAAAGGAGGGTAGTACACCTAACCTAACAATGACTTCACGGTTCAGCTAGCAAGCAAGCTAACCAAAGATATTACCTTTAGCTACATACTCATTGAAATCGGCTGTAAAGATAAACTTGATCTAGCTTACCTTGAAAACAAGTATCGAAACCATATGATAATAAACTTTCAACGGTATTTACAAACAAGGTGTAATGCAGTTGTGAGAACATTCTGCTGTATAAGGTGAGTATTTAGTGAGGGTCTGGATGGGCGTATCCTTCAACTATGTATATTTCATTAAGTCATTTCATTTTTATCTATTAGTGTATACATTGTGCCCATTATTCACTATCATTTGAATAATCATAGCATCATCCAATGTTCCCATATTGTTTATATCTCCGGCCTGTTTTTTCTCTATTTTGTTTACCCTGTAAACCCCACACCAGAGACATATACAACATATTTATATGTCTCTGCCCATACTGACCCTCATATTTGCTTAAGACAAAAGTTTAAAAATGTATTTAGATACATTTTATATAAAGATGCCAAATATTATTTTTGTCCCTCAGTATCTTATTGGTACTAAAAGTTAGAATGTCTATTTTTTACCCAATAATTTTTACCTAAATTATTCCCCCATGTTGAACCCTTTTCAACCTGGATAAAACCCAATGCACAAAATATAAATCCCTCGGTGAAACTACTGTGTTATAGCAATTAATCTTCATCAAATGTAAATTTCAAAGGTGACGCTATTAATTACCAAAATTAACATTACAATTTACATTGTAAATTTCAACAAACATTTTGAATGACAGCTATACGGTTTTGCAAATAGTAAGTAAATGTCCGCTGCATTTGTTGTATTTAAATAAATTTAGTATATTTGGTCTTGTAATCTGTAAATGGCATTTTAGAAAGGTTGTGCTTATAAATCAATGTTGTTTAATTACATTTGTAATTAATTTATTGAAATCTACATTCACTACGTATAGTGTCCTTCAGATTTATATTTTACTTCCTTAAATGGACAAAATATCTATTTGAACATCCTGAGTTTCGATTCCATATAAATGCTTATCTTTTTTATATACATTAACAACTTTTAATTTTGGTGCCTTGAATTTTCGACTCGACCAAAATAGTAACCTTGGAATAAAATGTCGACAAACACTTTTACTTTCTGGTTTGTAGGAATAATTTTAAATTGTTTGTTTAGTAATCTTCAGTTGTATGGTTAGTTTAATGTTTAGGGTTAGTTAAATATAGCTCTTTATTGTACCACCAAGACAAGGTGGCCACTAAATGGGCAGTCATTGAAGTGAAACACTCATACTGGTTTGTCAAGGTCATTGCGATGTACCACCAGACTGAAGCGACAAGGTCGATGCAGTTTACCACATGTACTGGATTGTCAAGGTCATTGCGATGAACCCGGCCCAGACTGAAGGGACGAGGTCGTTGCAGTTTACCACATGTACTGGATTGTCAAGGTCATTGCTATGTACAACCCATACTGGATGGACAAGGTCATAGAAGTGTACTTACAATACTGGATGGACTAGGTCACAGAAGTGTACCACCAATACTGGATGGGACAAGGTCATAGTCTAGAAGCGTACCATCCATACTGGATTGGCAAGGTCATTAGTGTTACACTCATACTGTATGGACAAGGACTTCGAATTGTAACACTCATAATATTGAACAAGGTCATCGAAGTGTACTACCAAATTAAAGGACAAGGTTATTACAGTATACTTCCATACTAGATGGACAAGGTCATTATCACGGTAAAGCAAAATATTGTCCTATGAAATATTGTACCACAAGACAAGATTTCATAACTATGTATCATGAAATATTGTCATCCTCTATGGAAAAATGTCCAGAGGAGGACAAATTTTCATAGTGAAATTTTGTCTGTATAGAGACAATATTTCACAGATGAATACTATGGCATTTTGTCTTGTTAAAGGGGGTTATATTTTGTGTAAATTGAGACAATATTTCACAGATGAATACTATGAAAGTTTGTCCTGCTAAAGGGAGGTTATATTTTGGTTATATTTTGTGAGTATTGAGACAATATTTCATAGACAGATTGTCATGGAATTTTGGCTCATGAAGGGGAGGTTATCAACATATATTCATGTTAGAGAAGGTAAAAGGATTTACAAAATAAGTGATTGTCAGTACATTACTTATATATTTGTACATTGTAATGTAATACAATGAAACATATACGTTAGACAATTCTTTAATCTATAATTGCCCATTTGCAATGTATCTATGCAAATTTGAAGCTCACTTTTAGTAATACTATTATTCCTTAAATTGCTATACAAAACCATTTCAGTTATAAATTTAAAAATGTTCATGATGCATGATTGTGTACTTTTTTGTGCCATACCTACGATATTATGCCCCACCTACGATAGTAGAGAGGCATTATGTTTTCTGGTCTGTGCCTCCGTTCGTCCGTTCGTTCGTTCGTCCGTCTGTGCGTCCGTTCGCTTCAGGTTAAAGTTTTTAGTCGAGGTAGTTTGTGATGAAGCTGAAGTCCAATCAACTTTAAACTTAATACACATGTTCCCCATGATATGATCTTTCTAATTTTAATGCCAAATTATAGTTTTGACCCCAATTTCATGGTCCACTGAACATAGAAAATGATAGTGCAAAGTTCAGGTTAAAGTTTTTGGTCAAGGTAGTTTTTGGTGAAGTTAAAGTTACATCAACTTGAAACTTAGTACACATGTTCCCTATGATATGATCTTTCTAATTTTAATTCCAAATTAAAGTTTTGACCCCAATTTCACGGTCCACTGAACATAGAAAATGATAATGGGAGTGGGGTATCCGTGACGTGTACTAAGGACACATTCTTGCTTAATTGTGTAATAATTTGATTAAAAAGTATTTTCAAAAAGCCAGTATTTCATAGTGAAGTATTGTCATGAACAGAATTTCGTCTATGGTAGTAAAATATTGTCCAGAAGGAGGTGACAAAATTTCCATGTTGGACAAAGACACTATTTTATAATGAAATATTGTCCAGGACAATATTTCATTATGAAATACTGTCAGTGGACAATATTTTATATGAAATTTTGTCCGACAGACAATATTTCATGGGGGACAATATTTTATGTTACACTCCTCAATGATGACCTTGTCCATCCAGTATGGGTAGCCCACTGTAATTGTAACATAAAATCATTGAGGCTTGTATAGGGTATATTGGGATACGGGATATTTGCCATTTTAATTTTAGGGATACGGGATATTTGTCCTAAAAGTAAATGGGATATGGGATATTGATGCATTTATAACATGTATAAGGATATTGAATTTTTCAACATGAAAAAAAATAAGTTGAATTTAAAAGTTAAGTACAGAAATATTTACATCTCATTTGATAAAATTGCCCCAAAAAGTTTAATATTAAAGGTCATTTTAGTGCTTTGTTGATTTTAATTGAGTTAATGGTCGTTTTATTTAAAAGTCATCCAAACCCAAGCCAAAAGTATTGATCTATTTTCGATATTTATATGCTCATGTGTACTGATAATTTTGAAAGTATTTGTTTTGCTTTCCATACGTAATTCGTTCCTTATTGTTAATTTTCCTTTTTTGGATGGTGATGTTCTTTTGGCACTATCTTACAGTGTTTGTATATCACAACACATCCGCTATGCCCGTGTCTGTTGTAACGTTTTGGATTTGAATGAACGAAATCTATGTATTACTGGTAAATAATATTAAGTCAGGGATTTAGTCACCACAAATCACTTAAAATCTTTACTAAATTCTAGATTTGGTTTTGAAGTTTGGTTCTACCTGTAAAATGTTTTATTTCAAACGGGATAGCACGTCCTCATTTTTACGGAGATGTTGTTTACCGTGCCATTGGATGTTGGATGTGTAATGATTGATAATTTAGTCTCAGATGCATTACTTTTTATTAGTTGTAATTGGTTTGAACTAGCTGTCAGTAACTGCAAGTACTCTCAGATCTGTACTCAGTGTCTTTTTGTTGATGGGATGTACAAGTACTCGGTCACGTCCACTCTCTGTTTTTGTTAGATGTATTTCTTCTTGTATCCATCTCATGAGTTCAGCCTTTTTCAACTGATTTGTATAGTTCATTCTTATGTTGCACCACTATCCCAGGTTAAGGGGAGGGTTGGGATCCCGCTTACATATTTAGCCTCGCCACATTCTGTATGTATGTGCCTGTCCAAAGTCAGGAGTCTTTAATTCAGTGGTTGTCGTTTGT
>NW_027266940.1:0-15261 GCF_963676685.1 Mytilus edulis | reverse complement strand
AAATAACGCACAGCCAAGATGGATTGAAAATGAATATTATGCATCACAAAATGCACGATAGATCAGAACACAAAATGTATACAAAAGGGAAAATGAATTTCCGCGGGGCGTAAGCTATTTTTCTAAAAAAAAAAAAATCTGTTAAAAGCGTCATGGATTAATTTGCGCTTCTTTTGTGTTCAAATTCATAAGACCAGCCATTTTTTAAATATGCATCAATCGGGAAATTGACGAACCTGTCTTTCATGGTACATGATACATGTACAAACCATAATCATAAACATTAAATTGCGGCTTTATTTTTTTTAATTATTTATTAAAAATTTGAATATATCAGTGTATCTTTAAAAGCTTGAATTGTTTAACATTTTGTTTTGTCGGTTCCATTTAAAACTTACAAATTCTATATGGTACGATTTTTGCTCATTGTCAAAGCCTGTAAGATGACTTGTCGTGACTTTAAATCATGTCACTGGATAAATAGTTCAATTGAATGATTGTCGGTTACTTCCAGTGGCAAATATTTCATACATATTCAGGACAAGACCACATAAACAATAACAACAAATGAATTACATATGAGTAAGGCCGTCTGGGATGAATGTCGGGGATAATGTAGACTACCACTGTCAAATTAAGGTATATCAGAGAGGGACAGACATTTAACCGTGCCATAGGCCACCTACGCATCCCTAAATTAGTTGTTGCTAGTGATCGTAACGTGGCATCATATGTAATGTCCCTATTCTAAATAGACGTGGCTGCGTACTTGTACATCCCCCACAACCAAACGGACAGAAGTTTTACTGCTGATCGGAATAAGACTAAGAGTTACAATATTTCTTTTCCTCAGTCACTCTCAGGATGTTTGTTGTATGGTGGATAGTTATTTCATTGGCAATCAATTCATATTTCCTTATTCTAAACTTTCTAAAGTATGTGTAAATATTAGACATGTTACGAAAAGGTATATTCACGACGCTAAGGTTGACAAATTACAATGTAGATGTTGAGAATGTGTCAAAGCACAAAAGAAATTACCTGTGTATACATTGAGTATTATTTAAAAACTACATTGATCCTTTTGGAGGCAATTCCGTATGGAACGAATATTCAATAACACTTTTACCACAAGAAATATAAGAAATAGATAGTAATGCCAAAAAATAGGGGAACGGTCATGTAAATGCAGTAGATGTGTTGGGCAACGTAGATACGGGGATCTTACGTGTGTGAAATTTTCGGCGAGCCCTTAATACACTACCAACAATTTGACTAGCGTTTACATGTACATTAAATGCCGCTATAAAAACAGTACTTTGAGGAAACATTACTAATCAGTACATTAAATGCCGCTATATAAACAGTACTTTTAGGAACATTACTAACCAGTACATTAAATGCCGCTATATAAACAGTACTTTTAGGAAACATCACTAAACAGTACATTAAATGCCGCTATATAAACAGTACTTTGAAGAAACATTACTAATCAGTACATTAAATGCCGCTATATAAACAGTACTTTTAGGAAACATCACTAAACAGTACATTAAATGCCGCTATATAAACAGTACTTTGAAGAAACATCACTAAACAGTACATTAAATGCCGCTATATAAACAGTACTTTTAGGAAACATCACTAAACAGTACATTAAATGCCGCTATATAAACAGTACTTTTAGGAAACATCACTATTCAGTACATAAATTTTTATATCATTTTCAGTAATGTTGAGAAAAAGTTGTTTACAGTACTGAAAATTTCAGTCATTTATCAGTACTGAAAATTTCAGCCATTTTTCAGTACTGAAAATTTCAGCCATTTTTCAGTACTGAAAATTTCAGTCATTTTTCAGTACTGAAAATTTAAATCATTTTCAGTACTTAAACTTTTTGTCATCTTTAAGTACTTCTACACATACAATATAAGGTCAATGTCAGAAAAATAAAAAATGTTTTTATACTGCAACTAGTTGTGTTTATTTTATATAAAATATTGTAACAAAGCTCTATTGTGTACGATGTCAATTTCATCATGGCACACTTTCTCCACAATCAGGGGTCCATGAAGGGATGAAAATAAGTCTTTCGTTTGTGTTACGATTTGAATAGCTATCAACTTATTAATTTATGTTGCAGTATAAAAGCAATATTAGGTCAATGTCAGAAAAATATAAATTTTTTTTGTGCTTGGCGCAAAACTGGGGAAGGGCTCGGTAGAACCTCGTCCTTCCCCAGTTTCTTAGCCTCATACAAAAAATATGTATGAGACTGCGAAACTGGGATAGGGCAAAATTTTACTGCGCCCTTCCTTTCCCCAGTTTTATTCAGAATACTAAAAGTTTATATCTTTATGACATTGACCTAATATTGTTTTTTTCTTACTGTAACCTAAATTAAAATTGATTTTTAAATCGTAACTGTTATATATTATTAGCATGAATATCAAACTGTTTGTATCCCTTAATGAACCCCTGATTGCGGAGAAAGTATTGCATGATGAAATTGACATTGCATAAAATATAGAAATCAACGACAAATGAAGCCCGCAATGAACGGTGTTTTAATCTTTTGCTGACGACAACTTCCAAATCTACTTAGGACCAGGATTTTTGAAGGTAAAAAGTTACGAAATATATCAAAGTAGTTCACATTTCATTTGGTTAGTATGGTGATCACGAAATCAAAAAACGTGTACAAACTTGGGGCATTTTAGTTGGTTGCAGAACATGTCCGTCCTGGGACAACTCGGACCGTCTAAAAAAGACAGCTAGGACCATCTATAATGACAACTCAGACAAAGACAAAAGGAACATGTTTACTAAGTTTCAAGTTGATTGGACTTCAACTTCATTAAAAACTACCTCGACCACAAACGTTTACCTGAAGTGGGACAGACAGATGGAGGAGTGCACGCACAGACCAGAAAACATAATGCCCATAATTGTAAAATAACAACTTTAGAAAATTATGTATCAAGTATATTGCAGCAAAATAGGCTAGAAAGGGCTAAAAAGAAAAACAGTATCAGCGAATACATTTGTTGACAGAAAATTAGACTTTGAAATAAATAAATAAATAGAAGATTTAAGGAAAAATAACGAGTCTGATGAGAAATATCTAAATTGATACTTCTTTTTTATTCCAATTTTGAGTATATATAAAATTATAACGTAAGCATTAAATTTGCCTCAATGTAGTTACTGCCCTGTAATAAAAGTGAGGTATGTGTATCTGACACAATATAGCTCAAGTTAAATGAAACCCTTTTTCAGACATTTCAAGTATATTTTAAATAATATTAATAATTTTATTATATGAACTTTTCGGAAGTGTTTCACGACTTTTTTGGGAAAAAATGAATTTTATGAAGAATCTGTTGCCATCTAATAATTTCGAATAGACCCGCAGAGTTTATTTTCAATACATTGTAAGTCAGGTTATGTATTTTGAAACTACCACAGAACAAACCATTTATTTTTGTGATTATCAAGGCCCCCCCCCCCAGAATATTAAACAGTTGCCTCCTTAGAAGGACACTATATGGACAACTAGCTGGATAAATAATAAAACACACGGACAATAACAGTAAGGGTACGACCTTTTGTTATTCTAAGGATGGGAATGGGGCAGCACGATTTTTTGCGGATTTTTTTAATTATTTTTAAAGTCTTAACTTGTCGCTAAGCATGCCTATTGATTCCAGCTCTTACCAGGCCACCATATTTATATTCAAAGACCTTCCTGCCAGCTCACCCTTTTAACCCCAAACATTAATTTTCTACTTATTAAACACGAGTTTAAATTGATTGATTGTTACGTGTTTGCTTTTAACGTCAAGCGACTAATATTTCATATATAGTTTAGACAGGACGCGAAATTTAAAGTCATGTACGAAAAATGTATACAATATTATAACAAGTAAGGAGATGTGGTATGACTGCCAATTTGGCAACTATCAACTGGAGATCAATGAAGTAGTATTGTCAATTATAACCAACCGTGCGGCCTTTGACAAAAAATGACAAATACCCATACTGTATATCAGTTATAAAAGGCCACGACAAAAAAAAATGTGAAACAATTAAGACGAAATAAACTAACGGCCTAAGGGACGACATCAAAAGTTCAATGGAGGATAACTAGAGGCTCTTAAGAGCCTGTGTTGCGCACCTTGGTTTATGAGTGTATTAAACGAAGGAAAACGATGGATTCATGACAAAAATGTTTTTTGGTGATTGTGATCTGTTCGTAGATCATACTTTACTCATCATTCTTGCTACTTACAATTTTCTCTTATCTGTAATTAACTTGGCTCTTTAGTTACAGAGGAACACATTTTGTAAAAACTTACCCAAATTTACCAAATTAATGAAAATTGTTAAAAATTGACTATAAAGGGCAATAACTCCTAAAGGGGTCAATTGACCATTTCGGTCATGTTGACTTATATGTAGATCTTAATTTGCTGAACATTAATGCTATTTGCAGTTTATCTCTATATATGATAGCATTCAAGATAATAACCAAAAACGGCTAAATTTCTTTAAAAATTACCAATTGGGGGACAGCAACCAACCAACCAGTTGTACAATTCATATGAAAATTTTAGAGCAGATATTATTAGTTACATAGTGTGCTGGTGACCTAATACGGTATATATGGGGTCAGTAAATTCCATATGGGGTGAGAGCGAAGCTCGAATCCCCATATGGAATTTACTGACCCCATATATACCGTATTACGTCACTAGCACACTATGTAACGAATTTATCTTACCGACTATCTTAACGTGTGAAATTAAGACTAGTGATTCTCAAATGAGCAAGTCTTCAATACTGTTAGCATTAAGAAATACTTCCAATGATCCTACAAAAACAGATTCCAGCAATAACGACTTGTAAGGTTAAAATGTGTTTTATGAATTTATTTCAATCTTCATCAAATTTCTTCGTCTGTTGGAACTTTTAAGTTTTTTTCTCAGTACCGTTTTGTTTTTATAAAGTGACATAACATCATTACTAACCGTGTATGAAATAAGCCCCGCCCCCTTCTTACCTTATATGGAATATAAAGGGACGTAACTCCACTACTAACCGTGTATGAGATAAGCCCCGCCTCCCTACTAACCTAATATCAAATATACACGGTTTGCACGCGGACGCTTTTAACCAATCATATTCTTGGAAATGTATAGGAGGTAAGATAAATAAAAATATACTTTAATAATGATTTTGGCTCAGTTTTGTTGAATTTGGTCCAGTAGTTTCAGAGGAGAAGATTTTTGTAAAAAAAATTACGAAAAATTGGTAAAAAAATGACTATTAAGTGCAATAACTCCTTAAGGGATCAACTTACCATTTCAATCATGTTGATTTTTTTGTAGATCTTACTTTGGTGAACATAATGGCTGTTTACAGTTGATCTCTATCTATAATAATTTTCAAGATAATAACAGAAAACGGACAAAATTTCCTTAAAATTACCAATTCAGGGACAGTAACCCAGTAACCGATTCATCTGAAAATTTCAGGGCAGATAGATCTTGACCTAGTTAACAATTTTACCCCTTGTCAGATTTGCTCTAAATGCTTTGGTTTCAGAGTGATAAGCCAAAATATACATTTAACCCCTATGTTCTATTTTTAGCCATGGAGGCCATCTTGGTTAGTTTGGTTAGTTTGGCGGGTCACCGGACACAATTTTTAAACTAGATTCCCCAATGATGATTGTGGCTAAGTTTGGTTAAATTTGGCCCAGCAGTTTCAGAGGAGAAAATTTGTTTATAAGTTAACGATGACGGACGCTAAAAATTCGGATTTGTGGACATTTTTTTCCTGTCGACAGGAATACATAACTTTTTTGTATTAAAAGATAAACAGATAAACATAATCTGTTTTATGTTGAATTATTTGTAAATTCTGTTTTATATATAAAATGTTCTTTAAATGTGTGTAATTTGTTGTTTTTTTTCTTCAAATCATCCATATTTTTTTAACGAAAGTTTACTTTTGAACACTATTTTTATTTGTTTTTTTAAACTGAAAAAAGTTTTAAATGTCTGAATATCTATATTATTTCTTTTTATTAAACATAATTTGGCTAATTTATAAACTCTGCACTTTCCCTCTTTTTTGCAAATTGAGTCCTGTTACCAGGAAATGGTAAACATATGGGGCTAAGGGAAGTAATATTTTTTTGTTAAGCTCATGTGGCTCTATTGAACTAATAAAGTTTAAGTCCGCAGTCACACTAGGCAACGATCGCACTACGATCTGTGAAAAAAATGCAAATGTTGACGATCGTAGTGCGATCTTGAAGATCACAGTAAGGTCGTATCACGGTCGTGGTGAGGTCTTCAAGTTCGTGATGAGCGTATACAACTTTGAACATGTTCAAAGCAATCGTGGTGGAATCAGGTATTAGTGAGTTCGCACTAAGGTCGTGGTAAGATCGCAAAGGTCGCTGTTTCATTATAGCGAGAGCGTAGTGAAAGCGTGATTCTATTCGGAGAGACCAGTACCATAGTGTGGAAACGGAACTGTACGGTTTTCTAATAATTTGGTCATTCGGGAGACTGTCAAAAGGGGCCCCGACATTTGCAAAATAACAAGTTAAGTTGCTTGATGAAAATTTGATGAACTCTTATGTTACTATATATAGCTATGTAATTTTTCTGCTTCAAGTTTTGGTAGCTAAAATATTCTTATAAAGAACCAATAAAATAATAAGAAAGCTATGTGCATCCAAACGTTTTCCTTAGAATGATGGAGCTCCATGTGAAACGATCAAATTTGTCACACAACAGCGATCAAAAATGTATAAAAAAAAACATCGAAAAATGTCAAAAAAAAACATCGAAAAATCAATATTTGCTACCTGAATTTTCACATGTACCTTTTCTGATAGTCGTACCCGTCTGAAAGTTTTGAAGTCATTGTTCCAGTAGAAATTCAAATATATTCATTTTCTCCATGTCGGATATTTTTATTGACTGTACAATCGCTTGCAAGTTTACTGTACAATCACTCTGAGCCTTCTTGAACAATATCTATGAGAAGAACATAAACCGTGTACTATCTCTTCTGCCACATTCATGATTAGTTTATGTTTTCCATGATACTTCTGTCATATAAATATTTATTAAAACTACTGTAATCCAATGCTGCAACACATGTCTGGAATGATTTTATCTCCTTTTCTGTTACAATTTATTATCTTACCTCCTATACATTTCCAAGAATATGATTGGTTAAAAGCGTCCGCGTGCAAACCGTGTATATTTGATATTAGGTTAGTAGGGAGGCGGGGCTTATCTCATACACGGTTAGTAGTGGAGTTACGTCCCTTTATATTCCATATAAGGTAAGAAGGGGGCGGGGCTTATTTCATACACGGTTAGTAATGATGTTATGTCACTTTATAAAAACAAAACGGTACTGAGAAAAAAACTTAAAAGTTCCAACAGACGAAGAAATTTGATGAAGATTGAAATAAATTCATAAAACACATTTTAACCTTACAAGTCGTTATTGCTGGAATCTGTTTTTGTAGGATCATTGGAAGTATTTCTTAATGCTAACAGTATTGAAGACTTGCTCATTTTGAGAATCACTAGTCTTAATTTCACACGTTAAGATAGTCGGTAAGATAAATTCGTTACATAGTGTGCTAGTGACGTAATACGGTATATATGGGGTCAGTAAATTCCATATGGGGATTCGAGCTTCGCTCTCACCCCATATGGAATTTACTGACCCCATATATACCGTATTAGGTCACTAGCACACTATGTAACTAATAATATCAGTTAGTTATTTTGTATTGTTATCAATTTTTTATACCTAAATTACACACTCAAAAGTTGAGTCTGCCTGAGCGGATCCGGCATGAGGGGAGAGGGAGTGTTGGTGATTGAAACCCCATTCAAGTTTTTCGATTTTTTTTTTATTTTGTGGAATTTCAGGGTGTTCCGTGGTTTAGATCCCGCACCTGATCTGATATCGTCATTGATAGTATTAAATGATGATCCGATCATTCAACTGATTTTTTTTTATAGTTTGGTCTTGTGTTGTGATAGGTTGTTTTTTTTAGAAATGAGCGCACAAAGACATTTTTAACCCCGCCAAATTCTGTATGTACCTGTTTTAAGTCAAAAGCCCGTAGTTCAGTGTTTGTCGTTTTTTCGTGTATGTCATACATATGTTTTTCGTAAATTGTTTTATTATGAATTAGACCGTCAGTTTGTGTATTAATTCTTATTTTTCATGTCGGAACCTGTTATTGCCGACTATATTTGCTTAAATCCATTTATTTTTTTAACTTTGAAAATCCTATCACATCTCCTTATTTTTATATTGAAGATATAAATATGGTTTGATAAAATGTTGTTCTCACTAAAAAAAAACTTTTTCGTTAATTTGTCGGATTCTATAGTTGGGAATATTGAAAAGTTCCCGATATAAAAAAAATCATATTGTTTTCTCTGTCTTTCAGATAACAAGGCCTCTCCAATCCTTGATAAAATATAATTTTACTGGAGCTTTTTCTTCCAGTAGTTATAGCTTGTAGTAAACAGAAATCTCATTGGAAATTATACCACATCTTCTTATTTTAATATCGTGTTTATTGACATATAATACGTGTCTTTTCTTGGATCCGTGGTTAGCTACCACCATTTCACATTCGAATTCCTTTATCAAGTTACAATATCCCGATCCTATGATGAAAAATTCTTTGTTTTATTGTTCAAATATGTATTTATTATTTTTTTTAAATTGCTGGTCAAAAACATATTAAGTAAAATTCGAAATATGCTAATTACCCTTGCAGAGCATCTAGTCACCTTTTTTTATATATAAAAATTTATTTTGTACGAGGATTATTTTCATTTTTATTTTAGATTAGATTCTTAACATATTTTGTACTGTCCTTTTCTTTTTGTCTTGTATACTTATTCAGTGATTGTTTGTTTATGTGTTCAATGTTTTGTACATGAATAAGCCGTTAGTTTTCTCGTTTTACATTGTTATTTCGGGGCCTTTTAAGTTTTATAGCTGACTATGCGGTATGGACTTTGCTCATTGTTGACGGCCGTGCGATGACCTATTGTTGGTAATTTCTGTCATTTTGGTCTCTTGTGGAGAGTTGTCTATTTGGCAATCATACCACATCTTCTTTTTTTATATCTATTGTATACATTTTGTTTTTGTCTCTGATATAGTCACCTTAAAAGGGTTCCTTGATAGGATCTTAATTGTTAAAATGACTGGTTTTGTGCTTATTTTCATTTCAAATACCATATATGAATATAATAGGACAGACAAGGAATATGGAACGCCATAGCTGTGTCACAGTGGAAAAATGGACAAAAATTGATTTTAATACTTTTTGGACATTTTGGTAAAGATTTTGTAAAACCAGTGATTTTGTTATATTTGCAATATTTTACTAGCGATTTTGATATTTTTATTGTGCAAGATAATTTCATGTTTTAATTTTTTTTTTTAAATGGCGACATTTTACTTCAAAATGATCTATTATTCCTGAGACTACTATAACACATGTTATAGTAGTCTCAGATTATTCGTATTTGACAAGCCAAGGCTTTAATCCATAAATAAGTCTGTATGTTCTATAATTGTTAATTATTATATACATGTATGTGTTAATTTTTCTGTTATCCCTTATTTGAACTTTCTCACTCATTTAGAGAAACATTTGTCAAGTACAAGTAGTTTTGGTTTGTTATTTAAACTATGTTGTTATTTTGATGTGGCAGATTGGATTTAGTATTACACTGAGCAGTTCCAACTCTGTACATTTGTATTCCATGCTGAACTTATTAAATTATACATCGTGCTAACCAGAGTCGTCTTTTGTTACAAGAGCTAGTTCCAGAGTCAGAGTCCGTATTGTTTATTGTGTGTGTGTGGTTCCAGACCAACACATTTCCCAGTCACAGATACACCCAGAATCTATTTGTGATAGCTGTCTCCCGTTGTTCATATTTAGTATATGCTGTGAACATTTAATTATTAGTATTTTCAGCGTTTTTTTTCTCGATTATGAGTGCCCTTTTTATTATGTTCACATGGTTCAGTAGTATAACAATTATGTTGAGCAATAACATCATACTGATCAGTAGAATAATCATTATATTGTGCAGATCTGGTATTATATTCAGCACTTTAATCAATATACTTTTGTCTTTATATTCAGTACTTTTGAAAATATCTTCAACATATTATTATATTATGTAGATTTCTCATTATGTTGATTACAGAAACCGAAATATTCAGTGGTCAAACACACTATTTATACGCCCGTCGTCTTTAGACGGGACGTATTATAGTATACCGTTGTCCGTCCGTCTGTCCGTCCGTCGTCCACACTTCGGACAATAACTCAAAAACGCTTTCACCAATTTCCATGAAACTTAAGTGAATTGTTTATATCTATTGACATAAAAAAAAGGGGGTCCGTCGTCCACACTTCGGACAATAACTCAAAAACGCGTTCACCAATGTCCATGAAACTTTGGTGAATTGTTTATATCTATTGATGTAAGCTCCCTTTCAATTTTTATAAATTTCAGATTTTAAGTTTTGGATTTATGGGGCTTTATCCATAAAAAAGGGGGATTTTTAATACTTCGGACAATAACTCAAAAAGGCTTTCACCAATGTCCATGAAACTTTGGTGAATTGTTTATATCTGTTGATGTAAGCTCCCTTTCAATTTTTATAAATTTAAGATTTTACATTTCCGTGTTATGAATTTTTATGCTTAAAAAAGGGGGGATTTTCCAATTTTGGACAATAACTAACACTTTCAAAAACAAGTTAAAAGAGCAACGGGCGTATCATGCACTAAAGCGCAGCACTTAATTATCAGTACTGTTATCATTATGTTGAGTGAAATAAATATTATGTTCTGTAGACTGATCATTATGTTCAGTAAAATAAATATTATGTTCAGTTCAAACAACTTTATGATCAGTGGTCAAAATGTTTTATGTTTGGTTCAAAAAAATTATACTAGGTGGTTAATCAATTACTTTCAGTGCTTTTTTTCATTATGTGGTGGTGGTAGACTTCCGAAAATAACCGAAAACATGTATAATTTTTTCGGGTTTATTTTCATACTGTCAACATGTCGTCTGCTATACAACGTGCTCTTGCAGAACTTAATCTGCAAATCTTTCAAATTAAAAAGTTTAAAGATGATAGGATAGAAGATGACACTTTTCAGCAACTTACTGATCAAGACTTGATCAGACTAGGTGTTGAAACTATTGGTGATAGAATAAAGATTGAGGGAAGCGATGAGGATGACTCTGTGACCATATGACACAAACATTAGCAACTATAGGTCATCATAATGCCCCCAATAATTAGAAAAAGCCCCCGCATAGTCAGCTATAAAAGAGGGAGGAAAGATACTAGAGGGAGTGTCCCCGAAATGCTGTGTGATAGACAGTGTTATTAATTAATTATTAGCGCCCTTGGTAAAACTTCAAATTTCATAATTAATGTATTTCATTGTTAAATAATTAACATGAAGCTTATATAAGTATATATTTGTTAATTGCATAGCTTTTGCTATTTGAATTCGTTGGTTAAAGATATTCATTTATATTGTAAAGTTTAATATTTGCATCGTCGCAAAATCTTTGGTTACCCTCTTTGTATACATTCAGTGAGAAACTTATATATTTTATAGATCATCCAGACACCAAATTAGGAAATTGATAATTCTTGTCTATCCTTTTTAGTGATGCGTTTTGTTATATTGATTTAGCCATGTGATTATGGATGTTCCAAATTGAGTTTTCTCTTATACCCAGTCCCACTAAGCCACGATTGCACTACGATTTGTGGAAAAAATGCAAATTTTGATGATCGTGTAGGTCGCAGTAAGGTCGTACCACGGTTGTGGTGAGATCTTCAAGATCGTGAAGAGCGTGGCCAACTTTGAACATGTTCAAAACAATCGTGGTGCGGTCGTGGCGAAATTAGGTCGTGTTAGAAGCGTAGTGAAAGCGCACTAAGATCGAAGTAAGATCGCAAAGGTCGCTGTACAAATACGTTGCGAGAGCGTAGCGAAAGCGTGTTTCTATTCGGAGAGATTGCGCTACGATCTCACAGCGATGTTATCAGTTCAGTATTTTTGTGATTTTACTCTCTACTCTGTTACCGGCCACAAAAGAGCTCATCAACCAGAGAATTAAGTTAATAAACACAAAGCTGTAATAAATTCCAGTAATTTTAAGTTTTGGAAGCTCTTTGGTATTGTATGAGGTACTTTAAATGAAAATAAAAGTTACAAGTAACATATCATATTAGTTTAAACGAGTAAACACTAGGGACTATATTCGTGAACAACGAAGCGAAGAAGAACAGACAATTGTGGTCTCGGTCGTATATTGGTATGACGTTGTCGTCGTCGTCGTCCAAAAACATATGGTGTTTTCGCACTTTAATAATAATAATAATAATAATAATAATAATAATAATAATAATAAATTCTTTATTTAAAGAGGGTAACTCAATTAGAAATAGTCTAATTTTCATTGAGGCCCTCAAACAAAATACATGCATACAGTTAACATTCATACATTACTACATTAATTTACAATATATATTACTAGTATATACACAATTCAATCATTGAAATATACAAAGGGTAATAAATGACAATATTTGATATAGTTTTGTTAAAGGAAAACTTAGTTGACTTGCATATAATTTTCAAGAAAATGATTATAACTATGTTTCTTGAATAATTCCACATTAGGACATTTTTTTATTTGAGTGGTAAATTATTCCATACTTTGGTTGCAGAATAATGAAAAGATTTTTTATAAAAATTTGTATTTGGTCTTGGAACAAAAAGATCATTATTAGAGACAGATCGTAAGTTGTGGCGTTGCACATCATCAATATTTAGTATTGCTAAGTAATCAGGTGTTAGCCCATTTACAATTTTATACATTCGAATTGATTGTTGGTATTTTATTCTTTTGGTAAAAGATAGCCATTTTAAAGAAGAAAACATGAAATTAGTTGGAATAGAAATATCGCATTCCAGTATAATTCTTGCTACTCTTTTTGAAGTTTTATGATTCTATCTGAATCTTTTTGTAATAAATTTCCCTAAACTGAACTACAATAGTCTATATATGGTAGAATAACTTAAGTATAAGTAAATAGAAACCTGTGAAATTTAAACACAAGATTTATGACCATAAAAGGAAGGTTGGGATTGATTTTGGGAGTTCTGGTCCCAACAGTTTAGGAATTAGGGACAAAAAGGACCCAAAATAGCATTTTACTTGGTTTTCGCACAAGAACTTTCAGTGAACAGAATTCTATTAAATTTTAACATAAGGTAAATGACCACAAAAAGGAGGTTGGGATTGATTTTGAGAGTTTTGGTCCCAACAGTTTAGGAATTAGGGGCCAAAAACGGTCCAAAACAAGCATTTTTCTTAGTTTTTGCACAATATCTTTAGTATAAGAAAATAGAAATCTATGAAATTTTCACACAAGGTTTATGACGACAAAAGAAAGGTTGGGATTGATTTTGGGAGTTTTTGTTTTCGTATCAAGCTGCGCCCTGCGGAGCATCTGGTTCTTTTAGTGGCCCAAAAGCGTGGAATTCATTATCCAGTGAAATAAAAAAATAAAAAAGTATATCTACTTTCAAATACTCTTACAAGTCATTATATTTTTTTAAGTGTCAAATGTATGAGTTAAGCCACAATGTATTATACTATAGGTGTTTTTTATACGACCTCAAACATATTTTTGGATCGTATAATGGTATGATGTCGTTGTCGTCTGCGTCGTCCGAAGCCCAATTGGTTTCCGGACAGTTTCTTTAGTTTAAAAAAATAGATCTTAATGATTTTTTTTCTGAAGGGTCAGCACCACATAAGGAAGGTTGGGATCGATTTTGGGGATGGGTGTCCAACCGTTTTGGAATAAGAAGCCCAAAACAAGGATTTTTCTAGTTTAAGGATAATAACTTGTGTATAAGTATTTCATTTGCTCTGAAATTGTACCACAATGTTAAAAACCACAAGTAGAAGGTTTGGATTCGTTTACGGGGTTATGGGTCAAAAGTTTAGGAATGAAGGGCCAAAAAGGGACAAAAAGCAGGCATTTTTCTAGTTTCAAGACAATAAATTGTGTGTAATTGTATTGACCTCTCTAAAATTGTACCACAATGTTCCACATAACAAAGGGGAGGCTAGGATTAAGTTTTGGAATAATTGCCCAAATAAGTAGGAATTAGTGGGGCCAAAAAAGGGCAAAAAAGAAGCATGTTTCTAGTTTCCAAACACAAATTGTTTAGGTGAATGAATCTCTCTGAAATTGTAATACAAGGTTCCATACTACAAGGGAAATGATGGGATTGAGTTGAAGGGTTATTGCTTAAAAAGGGGGTTTCAATAAGTTTTTTTTTAGGGGGGGTTAAATTTTTTAAGGGATTCCTTTTTTCAAAATTTTTTTGAAATTCGAATTTTGAAAAATTTCAAGAAGAAGCCTTCAATTGCACAGTATTGTACAGTAGATTTGTTAGATCTCTGGCCACATTTATTTTGTGACAAAAACCTTTATTATGACAAAAATTCGATCACAATCCAAATTCAGACAGTATCAAGCTTGAATATTGTGACCAAATTTGTTCCAACCGTTCAGGGTTGGACCACTGCGGTCGTATAAAGATGTGCCCTGCGGAGCACCTGGTTGTTGTTGTAATTATAGTTTGTTTATTTAGATCTATTGTTTACATTTGTATATTAGTAAATTATTCATTTATGTAGTTGATATTGTATGTAGAGAGCCTTATTGAAATTTGGTTTAATCCTAATGAGTTTTTATTATTATTATTATTATAACTCGCAACTCAACTTTTAAAACTCGCAACAAGACTTTTGTAACTCGCAACTCGACTTTTGTAACTCGCAACTCGACTTTCGCTACTCACAACTCGATACTCGCAACTCGACTTGGCGGATTAAGGGGGGGGGGTGGGGGGGGGGAGGATGGGCAGTCAGCGGGCCCCCACTTATGAAAATTACTGGATCCGCCACTGGATGTTGCCATCAAAACTGTGTCACTTAATAATTTGTCTCCGGGTATATTATTATGCAATCTGTAACTTTACTACAATGGTTCTTTTATGGTTGCCATGGTAAGGGTTGTTTTGTTTTAAGGGGACAATAACTTGATGGGTTTTTTTTGGGG
>NW_027266939.1:0-28571 GCF_963676685.1 Mytilus edulis | reverse complement strand
ATCAGTTCAAATTCACCATGTAATTTTTGTCCAAACAAAATGGTGTCTTAGGCTTAATACCATGTCAGACATGAAGCACCTTTCGGGCAGATAGAATTGAAGTCCAGAACTTCAACTTTGAAAAATTTGATGGAGTTTAAATCTCTGATATAAAAGTGAAATTTGTGGAAGTGGATTACATGTATAAAAAGACAGATTTACTTATCTATGAAGAACTTTGTCCTCATTGTGAAAGATATATGAAAATTCAGTGGATTTTATATTTCTTAAGATGAGATAGATAAATGGATCTTAAAATCTCCTCAACTTTTTGAATGTAGAGGTCAGAAGCCACATAGTAATTCTTGGAGGTAAGCATAAAGACAATTCATCTATGTATAAGCTTGAGTTATCTGACAGACCATATTTTAACAACAGTTAATTATAGAGAACCATAATCATGTTTTCCTCACAATCAAAATCATTTATGTTAAATAGTTTGTTCTGAAAATGCATTCGTTACGGGATTGCTTCCTTTAGAAAATGTAGAAGATACTAAGTCAGCAGTAAGCGGTTGAGCTAAGGAAGTACTTCTTTAGCTCATTCGGTTCACATGCTGCCTTGTAAAACAGAGTTCGAGTCCTGGTAGAGACAAGCAATTTTGTAATGAAATTCATGCTCTCTTATTACACATTAAACATTCTGCAACCAGTTTATAAAACAGAAAAAATGAATCATTAGCTCTTTCTTAGCTATTTTGTTGCTCACTGATGGAATGATTAAGTCTTGACCTATGGCTTTTTTTTTAGATGATTTATTTTGAACCCTGCATGCTAATGTATTTATTGGTCAATTTTATCTTGTGCAATGATTTATGATTTGTCTCCTGGGCACTGATTGGTCACGATGATAAATTAAAGTAATTTAATGTTGTGGTCATTTAGGATAAATTGTACACATATGTCTCATTTGTAAAGTTGTTCATAATCAGGCTGATTAATTGTTGAAATGGCCTCATGTTTAAAGTTACTTCATTGTTAACCTGCTTTTAATAGAGAAGTGCTAGGAATAGAATCAGATACCCCAAATGAAGCAGAACCTAAAGACTACTGAATTGCATAAGGGAGATATTTCATATTTTAATGAACTGGTTATAGTTTATCTTTTAAAAATATCTGATCACTATTTTGAATTGAATACTGATAACCAAATTAAATTGATTTTATCATTATGAATTAATAAATACAGAATATTAAAGTACCTTCCAATTAATTTAGTTGCAGTATTATAGAGATGTGAAATGTTTACCACCTGAAGGTTGTAATGGTTTTAAATTATGACACCTAAAATGAGTTTTTTGTACCTGTTAATTGATGGAGTTGTCAAATTAGTCTCGTGTAGTCTAGTGTAAATGGGTTTTAGGTTTAAAAAATAATTCTTTCTAATAACAAATATAGTTGTGTAAAAATACTTTAGTATTTAAATAAACTGACAGGAAAAGGCATTAGCCAAGCAAGAACAAACTTAATACATTACTGTCAAAACTTTTTATAATTGGTTGAACTTTTGTGACTGGTTGGGTGCATATTGAAACTTTGCTGGGGTTCGATTTATACATAATCTGTTATTGGTTTTTCGTGGGAATGAAAAGGATGATTTAGCATCAAATTCATTCAACTTAAATTTTATAGATTTGTATTAAAAATCCTATGAGGTTCACATGTTGCATTTCTTTTTTTCCCTTTTTTTTCTGTACAGAAAACAACAACTAAGTTGATGTCTAGTATTTGCACAGAAATAAAATAAAAAATGTTTTTTTCTGTTTAGCATCATGATGTTGAAGTGGTAGGGTTTTAAAAGATGTGACTCAGTTAAACTTTTTCATGCATCTCAGAAAACTAAATGCTTAATTTTGCATTATAAGAAGTATCTTAAGTTTTGTAACCTAAAAAAAATATACATCCTTATCTGTGTCAGGTGTTTAAACAGTGTTATTTTTTGTATTTAGAAAATCTATTAAATTTAAATACTTTTATAGCACATGCATGTAACAACAAAACACAAACAAGAAAAGTAAAAGCCAAACAATGCAGTATATCATGTAATTGTTCTGTAATCTTATCTTAAGTAAACTTCTGCGATAATACTACATACTATTGAAAGGATTTTAAAATGTGTTAAAATTTTGAAGGTCACCTAAAGAACTAGCGTGCAATAAAATACCCTGCAATTAATTCAAAAGAAGAAAAAAAAGAAAATTTAAATTCCTTAGGTAAATCTCTATAGCTATTGTCACGCTGCACAATGCTATTTGTAAACCAAGGAGCTAAGACCATTCGTAACTGCACAATATGGGGGTAACAACCCAACACTAATAATAAAAGGAGGTGATCATTTTTAATGTTTCTCAACAGGTAAAAATAGCACAAGGTGATTTCATCACTAAAGTATGTAGTAATTTGGCTAGGTGAAGGTAGGGTAATAAATTGTCATAACACACAGGGCCTGGAGCAAGGTGATTTCACTGCTATGATCAGTACTGGATCAATACTCATAGATTATTGATGACTTTTGGACAAATTATCAGACAGTTTTTATTTTCGGTGAATTTTGGGACTGAATTTTATGTGAGTGTTTTTTTGGCGATTTTTTTCGAGGATTGATTGGCATGGATGTAATTTGTAAACTGTAAGTAACATATGGCTGTTGTTTATATATACTATTTTTGACACATAACAAGTGTTATTTTTCACAGAAATTAGGTTATGTCAGTATGAATTTATATAAATAGTAACTTGCTGATAGTTTTTAAAATTATTTATTATAAAAATGTTGTAAAAAGTTTGTGTTTTATATTAGTAACATCAAAAACATCAAAATGATTATACAATTCTGGATTTTTTTTATGAAATAAAATTAAAAGGTGGAAAAAGGTATTGATAGGCATTCTTATTTCTTCTGACAGATTAAGAAAACATTTGCATATTTCTCCAATTCATTTCATTGTAGAAATACACTGTTCAATGTTTTGTGTGCATTAACTATTGTAAATGACAAAATTGCTTGATTAATTTTTTTTCCTGAATTTAAAGTAATCTCTACAATTTTTTTTATAGAAAATAAATGCAATCCAATTACCCAGCAATGAATCAATTGAATATTGCTTTGGTTCAAATCACACTTAGAAGTTAGCATTTTAATTCATTTCTAATATCCTATCCTTGTTTAAGTTGAGATTTGTACACCTAAATTCTCATGTATATATGTACAACCAATGAAAAACATAAAGAAAATTGAAATAAAATTGTACGTCCAAAAGCTATTTTTTTTGATAATGTATCATAAGTAGTTGATTTCTAGAGCACATCTTCTAAATGTAAATTAAATGAGATAATATGGAAAGATAGTCATAATGTATGAGATTTTGTGTACAGATATTTTTGGTTCAATAGAGTATAAGTTCTGAAGAGTTTAATGTCAAATCTGTTTTCACTCATTATGTGGCAGTATTTTTTTTTATAGAAAATAAATGCAATCCAATTACCCAAAAATGAATCAATTGAATATTGCTTTGGTCAAATCACACTTAGAAGTGTGAAATAAAATTAAAACGTGAAATAAAATTAAAACGTGGAAAAAAGGTATTGATAGGCATTCTTATTTCTTCTGACAGATTAAGAAAACATTTGCATATTTCTCCAATTCATTTCATTGTAGAAATACTCTGTTCAATGTTTTGTGTGCATTAACTATTGCAAATGACAAAATTGCTTGATTAATTTTTTTTTCCTGAATTTAAGTAATCTCTACAATTTTTTTTTAGAAAATAAATGCAATCCAATTACCCAACAATGAATCAACTGAATATTGCTTTTGTTCAAATTACACTTAGAAGTAAGCATTTTAATACATTTCTAATATCCTTATCCTTGTTTAAGTTGAGATTTGTACACCTAAAAGGGATTTTAACTCTCATGTATATATGTACGACCAATGAAAAACATAAAGAAAATTGAAATAAAATTGTACGTCCAAAAGCTATTTTTTATGATAATGTATCATAAGTAGTTGATTTCTAGAGCACATCTTCTAAATGTAAATTAAATGAGATAATATGGAAAGATAGTCATAATGTATGAGATTTTGTGTTGAAGATATTTTTGGTTCAATAGAGTATAAGTTCTGAAGAGTTTAATGTCAAATCTGACCAAATTAAACTTAACCTGGTGATAATTTTCATATTAAAATAAGATTAATGTGAAATTAGAGAGAAGATATGTTTTGCGCCTGTCCCAAGTCAGGAGCCTCTGGCCTTTGTTAGTCTTGTATTATTTTAATTTTAGTTTCTTGTGTACAATTTGGAAATTAGTATGGCGTTCATTATCACTGGACTAGTATATATTTGTTTAGGGGCCAGCTGAAGGACGCCTCCAGGTGCGGGAATTTCTCGCTACATTGAAGACCTGTTGGTGACCCTCTGCTGTTGTTTTTTTATTTGGTCGGGTTGTTGTCTCTTTGACACATTCCCCATTTCTATTCTCAATTTTATTTATATATTTCTCTATTCTTTATTGCTACTTTGTCTTTTTTAATCTAACTCATTCTTGTAAATCATATCACTTGGAGATAATAGTTTTTCTTCATGATGATAAAATGAAGGTTGACAGTACACATCATTTTTATTTCTGAAACGGTTTAAATTTGAATTGTTTGC
Source organism: Mytilus edulis (assembly GCF_963676685.1). Classification (NCBI taxonomy): domain Eukaryota; kingdom Metazoa; phylum Mollusca; class Bivalvia; order Mytilida; family Mytilidae; genus Mytilus; species Mytilus edulis. Next base: position 23,878 of record NW_027266939.1, on the reverse strand, counting down.
TATTAAACAAAAATGAAGAAATATATACACTTCAGCACTGTTCAGAAAAAATTCTGCACGGTATATGAAATGCTCAGAATCTAATTAAAAGTTTTTGTTTTCACTCATTATGTGGCAGTATTTTGCTGTTCTAATAATATTCATATTTAGTTATACTGGGGCCTTTTATAGATTTCTTTACACTTTGGATTTTACTCATTGTTGAAGCTATACTGTAACCTATAATTGTTCACATGTTTGTATTTTGGGCCTTATGTATAGCTGTTTTGTTTAAGATCATACAAAATTACCTCATTATATATACCTAAGATGAGCTGAGTCCATAATTGTATTGGTATGTGTTGCTCTGATTTGTTTCATTCTCAGCTGGTTAATATATATACCTGTAAGCAGAATTGATTTTTTTCTTTACACATAACATTTAAAATTGCATGTAAGTTTTAACATTTATGATTTATTTTTTTGCATCTTTTGACAGTGAAACAATACAAAAGACATGATATAATATAAAAAACACATTTTTTTTATCAGTACCTATCAACTTTGTGTACTAGTTGTACTAATTAACTCATTGCAGAAGTTTAAATGAGAACACGATTTTACATCTACTTTGTGATCTCTTAGTAGTAACTTTGTTATATAATATTGAAGTGACTTTATTCTCAATGACAGTTATATTTAGACAAAGTTTTGACTTTGAAATCAGTCAGTCAGTCAGTAAAAAATGATATTGCAGATTAATAGATAGACATTGTGGACATTGTGGACATTGTGGACATTGTGGATCTAGTTGGTCAGTAAAAGTTGACATTGCAGCTTTAAGTCAGTCAGTTAGACATTGACATTGTGGATTTCCATCAGTCAATAAAGCACTGACATAGTGGATTCAGTGGACAGTAAAAGATTGACATTGTGGATTCAGTCAGTTAGTAAAACATCCACATTGTGGATTTAAAAGCTAAAGTTTGACATTGTGGATTCAGTCAGTTGGTAAAACATTGACATTGTGGATTCAGTCAGTTGGTATATATAAGCATTGTGGATTCAATCAGTCAGTAAAGCACTGATGTTGTAAGTCAATAAAACATTGACATTTTGGATTTTAGTCAGTTAGTAAAACACTGACATTGTGGATTCAGTTAATCAGTAGAATATTGACATTTTGAATTCAGTAAGTCAATGAAACATTGATATTGTAGAAGTGTATCTAGATATTTACATTTTCTTTGCTTTTGTTTTTTGCAACTTGGCAATGAATTTGGCATCAGCTAAATCTTGGTGCTAGTATTTTTTTTGATTATGGCAAATTATCATCTGGATGATGTGAAAACATGTATTAGATACTCCCATGATTACGAAGTTTTACTGTTGGTAAATTATAATACAGGCTTTGTTCTACATTGAAAATATTTTTCCCTTGTTTAACGGAAAATATATTTGATAACTAGAGTTTTTTCTATACAGAATTTCTTCTTAAGAGTAAACAAAGTTGTTACTATTTGTATCACACTTAATCATATACACAGCATGTATTTATAGCTATTTAAAAAAGCGGTTACTTTTCTTCAATTTATTTTCTAAACTGTCCTTAAAATAATCTTTAAATAAATGTTTCTTTAACTCATCTTAGGTTAAAGGTCAATGTTAACTACATGTACCAGAATTCATTATAAAAGTGATTTTTTGCAATGCTTGCTTTTAAATATAACCAAACTGACAGTAAAATGATTTTCATATTTAAATTTATTTAAATTGAGTATTAATAATTTCATAAAGATTTGAGAACTGAAATTGACAAGTTGGCAGACTTATAGTGAGTGATCATTCTTGCAAAAACATTCATAAATTACAGAAATACCTGATTATTCAATCATGTTCATTTCAGTAGACTAACAGAAATCCCATTCATTTTTTATAAATTTGTAAATTATTTTCTGGCCTTTGATTGATGGGCCAGTGACGTGAAACTAATTGATAAACAATTTTTTACCTGTAAGGTATGAAAAATAAATAAATTATTTACATATTTGATGATTTTACATGCCTTTATATTTACAGTTTGTTATGCAAGGTCATGCAGGAAAAGTGTAGATAAATAGAAAAGAAATGAACGAATTTACATATGCAAACATTTTATATTGCAGTATAAATAAAATCATCTTTTAAATAAATAAATGATTTGCATGTTTAAAGTTTATTTAGACTAGACATTAAAGATTTAATTCAACATATTAAAGTACAAAGATTAATCATCCTGATAGATAATGATTATCATTTATTTTCATCTGTCAGATGCATGTATATATCCCATTGCCTTACAAGTGCACAACTATTTATTTACTGCTAATAAATGTAGAGTAACCTATAAATTAAATAGCATTAAAATCCCTAAAAGTGCAAAATTGTTATTTGTATGGAGAGTTGTCTCATTGGCACTCACACCACATCTTCCTATATCTAAGACATTCCAAAATATATTTTTTTTTAGACATTTAATATCTTTTTCATCTTCATGGACTGTTACGAAACTTTGATAGAAGCTTCCTGGTGATCAAGAAAAAACATCTGAAGAAATTCATTTATTTATAATTTACTGATATGTGGACTTAATTTTTGACAGTCAACATTACACTTTTACTCTGATAGCAGTGATGGCTGTTGAGATGACAGAATTCTGAAGAGCCCATTACGACTTTATGAATCATTCAGCTACGAAATCTATCTTTGCTCTAATTTAAAATTTTATCAGTATGCAAAAAAGGTTACAGAAATCTAGTTTTCCGTGGGATTCTTCATGGAAGTACTTGTTAAAAAAGTTCTGATTTATTTCTTGTTGACATCAGGAGTTTATTGACATTCATTTTTTGCTTGATTATAAAATTGGCCAATTATCACGTTGATTATGTTTGCTATCATTTATGTAATACACTGTACTTTGTAACACATATCACACATATTGCAACATTTCTATTATAATTGGCTCCAAATAGTTGGCAACAAATTTATTTACAAATAGTGCAGGTTTGTTTACATATAGTGCATTTATTTCTGGGATGTTATTATTACTTTTATATATAGGACACACGTTGTCTAAGTTAGTGCTAATTTATTTATACATTCAGTTAAGAAAGGACAATTGGACCTTATGTTCAAAGTTAAGTTGCAGATTTTCAAATCATGTAAGTTTAAATATTTTTTTAAGCGATTTTAAGATTATTTTGCAAAAATGGGGGCTATATAAGTGTTGTTTTTTCCCCCTGTATTTTACAGTGAGATTATAGTCTAAATAATGACTGAAGTTGTTACATTTCTTTGCTCATGTAATATTTCATTATTCATTGATTTTGTAATCCTGGAACATTTGTTGTGAATTTCCGTAAATGAGTGGCTGTCTTGGAACATGGAGTTTTTGCTCCCATTCTGGATTTCCTCACTAGGATCTTAGATAAAAACATAAATGAATGAAGATCTGCTCTATTGCTTGAGGCTTTGTCAAGTGTGTACGATTTTGTGTCATGGATGTACATGTGTTTTATTGCCAATTAGACATCTATTCTAGTAACTGTAATGTCTTAAACAGTCATCCACCTTTAACAAACAAGAATCAATCAATCTAAGCTTATCAACAATGATCAAAGACCTAATAATATATCAACAAAAATATACTGAAAACAAAAGGTTCTATTGAGTCAATTTTATGACCCAATTTGTCAATAAATTGGACTATAAACAAGTTATGAAGATATTGGGATATAAATGCAGGCTTGGGACATCTGTGATATTATTTTACAATTCAAGGGAGTCCTACTGTAATCACTCATTTTTTCCTACAAACTGGCTGTGAAACATTTTTTTGGGCTTTGGTGGCCGAGTGGTCTAAGTAGTTACTACTATATCAACAACTAGTCAACACTGAGGTTGAGAGTTCGATCCCTGCTTGTCGGGTGCACTGGAGTCCAATTTTAGTTGACTACGATTGTTAGTTTTCCTGGTTTTCTCCAGGCACTAAGGCTTCTTCCACCAATAGAAACTGACCACCACAAAATAAGCCCAAAAGCAGTGCTTAACAGGCGTTAAAGCACCAAAAATCAATCAATGAAACATTTTCTAGCTGTATTTGAAAATCCATGGGTGGAATAGGGCAGGTTTTTGCTCTTTGATTTGGTCGTTATCTAGTTGACACATTCCCATTTCCATTCTCTATTCTATGTTAAAATAGGCCCAATTCATAGGATGTAAATTCTTTAGAATGAAGTAAAACTAAATATGATGAAATGAAATATAGATAATTTCGTAAACTTTTGGTTGAAAGGACATGTAAAATGTAGGCTTTCGAATTAAACAGATGACATTTTCACCAGATAACATTAAACCTCAAATTCCTCAAGCAGGAATAATAATAAAACCACACTGATAACTTAAATGGGGCATTGTTTTCTTACTTGTTTTTGAGAGGTGCAGTTTAGCAAGATGTTTGGTACACTATCCCTTCTATAAGGAGTAACTAATCCAGTTTGTAAAGTATGGGAAGACCATTTCTTTTTTTAAAGACACCCACTACATAAATGTATAAATACATTTAGATATGTGTCTCAAATTTGCCTTTTAAAGGACAAATTTCTCCTTAAAAGCTTATCTTAGTTCTGGGAAATAGTCTGAACAGAGCGCCCTTGATGTCAAAATAAGTTTGAAAATACAACCCTAAAATAACAAAGATTGAGGCATTGACGTCAGCAGAGCTCTCAAAATCTTTTTTTCTCTGGTGGTCCTTGAAAAAATCTTCTGGTCTTCACTATTATTTCTTTCTATTGCAGAATACCCAAATTGTGTTGGTCCTATAAAAATTTTTGAGGTCAAAATCTTCAGACCACCACATTTCAAGGACTCCGTGTCTGCCAATTTGTACCGTAATCAGTTTTTGAAAAACTTATTTAACATTTTATTTGTGACATGAATATTTAATACAAATATATGATACATTAAACTGTCAGTACTTTTTATCGAACATCCTCCTTCACTAAAAACAAACAAAATATATATCATAAGTATAATTTTATGTACACCTTTATACCATGTTACATGTAAAGACTTTCTTTAAGTAGGTTTATAGGTTGATAAAAGGCCTGGGGTTATTGGTTCAATAATAATGATTCTAATATTTGATATGTCAGAAACCTGAGGGAACATATGTATTCTAACTTATAATCATTTAGTGCATAAATATCTTAAAAGGAAAACATGACTTAATGGGCAATATCTAGATATGTAGCCATTTTGATATTGAAGTTTGATACATTTTGTGAATGTTGTGCAAACTAAATAATGTAGTTCTGTAACTATTTATGATGATTGTAGTCACTGGTCTAAGGCTTTTAGTTTTGTTATTATGAGATTAGATCAGATTCATAGACAAAGAAATCAAATTTAATATTTCTGAATTAAAATTTTAAAATGTTTAATGAAAAACAGTTTAATAACTAGGACAAAATAAGGGGGTGGGTCAGGGTTGTTCGGTACATATATTGTTGATATATAGAATGGAACCAATTGTTTGATGAATGGTTTGGCAACTGACATTTATATTTTATTGTGGTTATGTTGTAAACCTGACAATAATTACCAATAATATGTTTTGTATGATAAATACATTTATAAATTGTAACACATTGGAACTGGTGAAGCATCAACTTCCTGTTGGAGTGAATGGATGCATGGATGAGGAATATGGTTGACAAAGATATTGGTTGTCTTTTTTGGCGATTTGTCATTATATTATTGGAAACAGAGGATTTAACTTTTTTCAAAATATCATTTAGTATTCCCTGTTAAAACGTCCTGAATCTGCATGAAATGTTTGCCACTGGACATTACAGCATTTGATCCATATCAAGAACTGCTTTTTTTTGTAGCAGGTTTTGCAGTAGTTTGCAAAGCAAAGTAATATGTCTTTTTATGTCGTAGCTACTCTAGAATTGTTAAAAATACTGAGTTTTATTTCAATGAAATTAAGTAAAGAATAGTTCAGCTATCGCTGCTATAGATTTATGGAGTATTTCTTATGACCAGACATACATGATGCAGATCTATAAATTCAAAGGAGTAGGTCCGGTAAGGACCGATTTTGGCCTCAAACTTCAGGTTCATCTGACGAAAGATGTTGACCACTTTTTAAACACTTAAGTGTCTATTTTATTTGATTCAATTAATTTATGTGAAAGATTTTAACTAATTTAGTCATTAAAAACGCTCCGATTCAAGCTCAAATATGAAAAATTTACCAAATATGCTGAAAAATGTCACTTTTAAGATGGTTTTTGTCAAAAATGAAAGTGGCCGCATCCGTGTTCATCCTCAACCTTTATATATGTTATGTATTATCATCAAATACAACTTACATTTAAATATTTTGGATGAACACCAATGCGGCCACTTTCGTTTTACACGGAAACCGTCTAAAATTTGACCAAAATGCTAGAATTGTGAAGATTTCAGTAATTTAGCATGACTTAATGGTGCTAGTACTCTATATATGTGCATCGTATTGTCAAAAAAAGCCCATATTTATGTAGCAGAAGCATTCTACTGTCCAATAAATAACTAAAAGTATACATTTTAACAATTTTGAAAAACTGCTATATTTTGGGGCCAAAAAGGGGTCTTACTGGACCTACCCCTTTAGCATTAGGAAAGTTGATCAGAAGAATGAATCTTCTATTAGAAGATTGCACACTAGATTGCACATCATTAGATTTCAATAAGATTAAGTTTAGTTATCTCCCCTTATATAAAAATATAACTGAATTGTTATGCAAATATCTGTTGATCAAATTAATTTATTCTTGAAAAAACTGTTTAGATAGATATTAAAATAGATTGAACTGATTCTGAAGAATGTAGATGGGTTTTATGTGGAATAAATCAGTATTTTGTGTTAAAAACATTTTTTCTAAATGTAAATTATCTGTTTCTATGGTTTTAATGTGGTAGATGTAGCAGTTTTAATACATTAGAATAATGGTGTTTACTGGTTTTTGGAAAATGTTACAATAATTCACTGTCAATCTAAGTCCTGTACACTGATGCAGCAGAAAAATATTGTTTTGAAAGGTTGAATTTAAAATGTTTTTGGAAAGAGTACCATCATCATGGTACCCCTCACTGTAATACATTATTGTGTTGAGACTTGTTCTTTTAGTATAGTGAGGGTGCCATATGAAACTCTTCACCTATTTTAAAAAACTATTTACTTTGATATTTAATTTATCGACTATTAGATATTTATGAGGTGACCTCCCCTTTCAGTGGCGGATCCAGCCATTTTGAAAAGGGGGTTCCCAACCCAGAGTAAAGGGGGGGTTCCAACTATATGCTCCCATTCAAATGCATTGATCGGCCAAAAAAAGGGGGGTTCCAACCCCCGACCCCCCCCCCCCCCCCCCCCCCCCCCCCTGGATCCGCCACTGCCTTTACAGAAAATGTACTTTTGGTGAAAAAATAAACTGTTAAATATTAAATTCTGTTAATTTCCTTACCATACTTAATCACCTCACACACACTCCCCCTGGATAATGACATTGTCCTGGTTGAAAGGAACCATAGAAAGTAAATAGTTTAATATTTAAGAGTTACTTCCCCTTTACAGAAAATGCGGCCCATAATTTGTACTCTTGGTGAAAAACTAAACTGTTAAAAATTGAATAATGTTAAATGTCCTGACAATACTTAATCACCCTCACACACACTCCCCCCTGGATAATGACATTGTCTTGGTTGAAAGGAAGTTTGGAATGTTTTACAAGATGTACCTTGTTTCCCTGGGGTGTTAGGATGAAGTAAGAGGTGTCAGGGCATACCTGTTCTCACCTGCGTAACATCAAAGGAAGTCATTAACAGGTAACATGCTTATTGTTCTAGATTGTCAAGAACAAGGTGTTTGTGGACAGGTACATTATAGTATACATGTAATATGTCATTAGCATGTTCCTCTTAATTGGTTGTACATGTAAAAATAACTGTTAGCCTCAATATCAGATTCATGATTGGAGGTCATATAGACTTATGGAAGGTAAATTTAAATCAATTATTTGGGGTAATTATATTCTTCCGAAAATTTGTAGATCATATGATTTTCCAATCTGACTGCATTATAAGCTTGATATCAATTTGATTGCTAGGAATAAACTTATTGACACTTATGGTACATGTATTTAGCTGAATTTTTTGTCTCAGAAAGACCTAAGATCTGCTCAAACTGCCTTCTGGCATCAAGCAACAATCACTTTTAATTGTGACGTCAAATCTTTTAATTTGTGATGTCAAATTTTATTAGAACTTGAGTAATTTTATGTAATAGCGGACTAATTTGCATACAAGTGTAAATAGGTCTAAAAATAACTTGACCATCTGTTAATTTTTTTATGAGATAAAATATAGATACATATTTGACATATTTTCAGGTTCATATTTCTGGAATTCAAAAATGAGACTAAAAAAATTGAGGGTTGTACTGAAATTAGTTCAAGTCCAATATTTATTGGATATTTGAGAAAATGTAATGAGTGAAATACTATAATCAGTTGAAATGAATTACTCAGTGTTAAATTGAATCTTCCTAAAGGTAATTCATATTAGACCTAATTTTGTGAAAAACATATATTTTCACTACAACAAGTAAATATGTGACATTTTCAATCATTCTAAGATTAAATGTTGGAAGATGCATGAGATGTGAAATAAATTATTATGCAAATGAACTAAACCAAGTCTTTTTTGTAAGTTTTATACGTAAAAGTGCATGTACAATTCGGTTGATGTCTTCACATGAACTTTCATATAAGCTGATTAGATATATTATTTATACTGACTTTGTATTTATCATTTGCACCATTTGGTGTTGAAATAATACTTATTTGTCCTTTTCTCTCTTTTCAGAATATAAAAGATGGTAGCAGGTTATAAGGAGGGCTAAATATAACACATTAAAACCTATACAAAGTCAGTTTTTCGGAGCTATAAAGTGATTTTCGATATATTCATGAGTAGTGGATTACTAAACTGTTGGATTGGAAACAATTTTCAACAAAAATAAATATTTTTTTGCAATTTATGGTTAATTCAGCGTGAATTGTGACCTATTTGCTTTGAAATATTGGATACATATTATTCATAAATTATTGACAGGAATGTTAAAATTTTTAAAGTACCGTACATTAAATGTATCTTGAGGATATTTTACCCATACGAAGAACAAAAAACAGTGAACGGAAAATTATTGCTGACATAGTTATGAAAAGGATTTACAATTGAATGGTGGAAAATTAACTTCAGGAAAGTTTTTTAACCAATTTTAATTAAAAAGTTTACTTCATGTTTTACATATGTTAACATAGCCAAAGGCCTATTTGGTGTTTAGTTCATTGAGGATATATCTTTGGAATATATTTTGCTAGTTTGAGTATACCTTATTGAAGGTAATAAGCAGACGTAACAGTTTTATAATTTGCAGACGTCATGATTTAATTTGATAAAAAATGGATGAATTCAGATCAAGATCACCAGACTGATATTGTTAATTGTTATCTGATAAAAAGTTGATCACAATGGCTAGCAAAGTAAGCTCGGGGCAATCAGAGATCTATCGTTCACGAATGTTGCCAGTTGTTTCCTCGTCTGCACATAGCTCTTTGCCTAGGGATGGTCGTAAAGACGCACAAAAAACAAGATCAGGATCAGTTGTCACTGGGCGTAGTAAAACTCAAGCACATGGATTTAAACCATTGTTTCCACCAGATGCTAATAATTTTGTGTCAAAAATAGTGGACAGAAACTCTCAGGACTTTAAGGATACAAAAGATCCAAAGCCACGAATCGTTACACCTGTTTCTTCTGTTGCACGACCTTCATCATATTTGAAGGACTCTCATAAAGAAGAAAAGGAAGAGGAAAATAAAGATGCACCACCAAAGTTACCTCCAAGAAAAAGGTTGCCAAGCCAACCTTCATCAACAAGAACACAGAGTAATTTACCTGTGAGAACGGACAGACGGACACTGCCGTCACCTAGAGTTCAAGACCAGACTTCAAACAAATCTGAGAGAACACAATATTCAGTGCCTAGCCAGAGTTATAGGACTCAAAATCATCATCTAAAAAGTAAAGAAAATGAGACAAGTGCTCTTCCAGTAAGAACTGAAAGGAGATCAAGTCAGATAGCAAATAAAGACAAGAATTTTACTTCTGTACGAAAGGAAAATAGCTATAACTTGCATTCAGAAACTGCTTTGATTCAGGATACTAGAATATCAGAACAAAAAAGGGATGCTAAACCACTGACAAGAACCAATGTTACACAACATGACAAAATCTGGGTAAAGGATGAACCTAAACATGAACCCGGGACACTTGTACCGCCTCTTCAGGACATAACCCCTGAAACTACTGAGGAATTGTGGAATAATTATGATCCCCTTGATGCATTAGACTCAGCTAGTGATTCATCAGCTGATACAATGATTATGATGACCACGGAAGAAGAACAGCGGAATGACGAAAAAATCCAGAAAAATCAGAAAACTTTTGAGAATACAAAATCATGTTCAACTAATGAATTGACTCCTACAATGGAGACTATAAATCCTATTGGAATGCAAAATGGTGGTATTGGAATACAAAATGGTGGTACACAATATCTTAAACATTCTAAGGACATTGATTTATCACCTAAAAGCTCTGAAGAAGATGATGGATATGGAACAAATTCTAGTACAAGTACAAACTTTTCTTCTTCATTGTCATTGCTTGCTAATGGTGATCTAGAACAAAAACCACTTCATGGTATTTTAAAGAAAACTGGACAAAATATGCCAAATGGAATAAATACAAGTGCAAATTCTTATGTGTACAATACCTCACACAATGGACAGTCTAATACTACATGGGCTGTGAAACGAAGGACTAAAATGACAGAATCACAAGACAATTCGTTACAGGAAAAATTACGTCAACTTGCCATTATTGAAGAAGAAAATACTCACGAAGAAAATCAGGAAGATAGATTAGGAACACTACGGAGAAATTCTGATGCTGGCAGTTTTGGTTATTCTTCTGACAATGATTCACATTGGAAATGTGTTGTTAATTCTACACAAACAAGAGACAATAGTCGAGTTACTAGAAGAGGGTGTCCCTCATCAGAAGAGGAGGAAAAACAGGAGGAGGTGGTTCAAAATGACTTAAAGAAATTTGAGGGTGAATTATATGATAAATTAACAGACATGGATTTGAATTACCGTAACTATTATGGATTTGATAACATGCAAAGTGATGAAAAAGATAGTCCAAAAGTGCTATATTTTCAAGAGAAAATGATTAAACAACAATATGGAGAAGACAATTATTATAAACCTAGTTCTTACCAAAGTGCTTCAAATCCAGTGGATTATTCTAGGACACAGACATTGCCAACACAATCGCATGCTAGAAATATGCCTGAATTATGTCAGAGAGCATATTCACAAGATCCACGGCACATTCAAAACTATGGATTAACTAATGGCTATGAAAGTCAGAATACCTCATATCGATCACTTGTATCAAATAGTTCGGGACATTTTTCATCGCAGGACTTTATTCATGCAAGTAATGATAATATCAGTGTACACTCTGGCCATTCAGTGCCAGGAAACTTATATAAGACCAAATATGTGTCTGTGGACAATATCAATCAAAATGGAAAAAGGACTGTTTTCGCAAGTTCTGCTGATATATATAATCTTTTTCAGAGTAAGGAGAATTTAGCTACGCAACTTCAAAGACCAGCCTCATATCGTCATAGTTTTCATGCCGTGCCGGTGTCTGTGGCATCAGGGAAAAGTGATCCAAATGATATTTTCAATGAAAGGGACAAACCTCGTCCAAGGTCATCATCAACAAGTGTTACTTCAAAAAATAAATCATGGAATCCATTTGGAAGTTTATTCGGGAAAAAACGAAAATCATCCACGGGTGGAGATAGTTCAAAATCAACAGACAAATCATCTAAAAGTGGCAATCAGACGAAAGCTAAAGTTCAAACTCACCATGATGTTTTAATACAAAATAGACAACAAATGAATGAAACACCTGAAATGTTGCCACGGCGACAACTTGTAGAAGAACGTGGACCAGTGGTGGCACCTGTCATTAAGTCTTCAACACTTCCACGTCATATGTCATCGGATAAGGTGTTCCCAGATAAACCATTTAAAACTATTGCACTGTTTGAAGAATCGGGTACTAAATTGTCAACATTGGTGTAGCAAAATGTTTTGTATATAATGATATTTATGTGTATTTTCGAAATCATTTTTTTTTGTACTAGCTGAGCATATAAATATCTTTTTATAGCTAACCTTATTTATTAAGATATAAAACTTTAAGGTGTATAAGGTTTACTAAGTTCATGAAGTTACTATAAATTATTTTATTGACATTAATTGACAATTTAACTTTTAATTCAATTTTAATCCTTAACAAAAGAATTTTAATCATGAAATAAAGAAAAAAATAAATAATTTGAAAAACTGAAATGTCTTGAATGTTTTAATTTATAAAAAGGGAAATAAAGTTTAAGGGCAAATATGTGAGATAAACAGTTGCAATTTGATCGGCTGTATGGAGATTTGTTTATATCAACTGAACTCAGAAGTTTGTTTTGTTTCAATATTAATCTTAATGAAGGCATAAAGGCAGAATTCCTGGCCATTTTAGATGATAAAGATTATAAATGTCAATTTGTATCAGTGTCTACTTATAAAAACTATTGCTTCTGGGATATCAGATTCTTCAAATTAGAGAAAAAAAAATATCTGATGGCCATCTTTCATGTCAATAATCATTGAAAAAAAATATGTCATGTAATTTTAATTTGATAATGTCATTGAACAATGTTATCTACTCAAAAAATTTGGAAATTCTTAAATATTCAATATCTAAAATTGTCAATAATGACATTCTTTGTCATGAATAAGGTATTCCTTCACGAAATTATTATAATTATATTTCATTAATGAAGATGGGCTTTGTCATTTGTACTTGTGGTAATGGATCAATGGGAGCATCTCAAAACATATTCTTTATGAAGTTGTGAAAACACCTTACTCCCACTGAAATGTACTTTCAAAATTATGAAAGTTCTTACATTTGATGGTAATAGGGAAGGGTATGGATGGAGTTTACAGAATATAGAAGGATGGGCAAAGTCAACTAAAGTAAATTAAGAATATCATGAATAAAGAAAAATGGATAAGCAAATAAAGAATAGAGAATAATGGGGTGCTGAAGTATAAAAATAACTGCAAAATTAAAACTTGTTTTATAGAACGAAAAATATTTCAGTGAATGTCAATATGTTATTATTTTATGTTAAAAGACTGCATTAAATAAATAAACATTTTTTTTACAGGTATCTATACAATACATTAAGCTCTTAATCATTCTTAGTTTTAAAAAAAACTCTGAACAGATAGTATCAAGGATCTGGCGCCAAATTCCTGAAATAACAAAATTTAATACACTAGAGATATGACGAGACAACCTCAGAATTCGGTTCTGTCCACTTATATGTTTTGAGATGCTCTCTTCAATAAAAGTTCCACAACAAGATAAGTCATCCTTATTAACTGTCAATATAAAAATGTCATTGTGATTTACGTGATCGATTGCTAGTTTTATATTTCCTTCTGTCATCAAGTAATTTGTTAAGGCATCTTAATCTTTGAATAATTATGTAAAGTGGTGTAAAATTATTGAAAATAGTACAAACAATTACTAATGCTTTGTTTTTTAGCTGACATTTGCACGATATATATTTTTTTTAAACCACATTGTACAATACAGACTTTGAACAAAATTTTGGGAATTTTTTATTATGTTATTGGTTCAGGACTTCTACGTACTCTTAGAAATTCTACAAAATATTTTTGTATTTGTCATCTTTATAATTTAGGAAGAAAGAAAGGAACCACACTTTTATTATTTGATGTCATCTAAAAGGTCAAAAACTCGCACAACTCACAATAATATAATTATTGCTGGTCTGAGCAGATACAAAGATTTGTTATAAGGGAGATAACTCTTGGTGATTTAAAATTCTTTTATCTATCAGTACTCTATTGACGTTTCATGTTCATTCTCATTTCGCATTCAATAGAGTATAAAAGAATAAAAGGTTATAAAAGATTAAAAGGTGGCATTAGAATAACATCAACATTTCTTACATTTTTGCCTTGAATTTATGTTATTAATTTTATATTAATTCTTCATTGTAAATCAACATTATGGTCATCTGTTTCTGATTTGACCTCAGAGGCACATTTAAATTGCATTTAAAACACCTGTCACTTTCATTAATGACTTCAAGATTTTAATTTTAGTTGTCATTATTCCATTATAATTTATGCTATTTGTCTCAGCAACAGAAATTCATTAGCAGCAGGTTTTTGTCAGAATGTTGCTTCTCAGGGTTATAATTTATTTTTTACATGGCATTTTCATCCAGTTTATAACCAATTACATACAATAAGTTCAGGAAAATTTGTTTATTTATTTATTTCTGTAATAGTTAGATCTTATAGAGCATTAGTGATTATAGGGCTCATCTAAAGGGAATCATTTTAAAACATGATTAAGGTGATAATTTTGTACTCAGAAGAGATAAAGACCATTCTGCATTGATATTTACTGGTAGCTACATATATCATTTGAACATTTACAAGTTAGGGCAATGTTGATAAGGGTTTTCTCATGACTTAATCTGTAAAATTATTTGCAATATATCATCAAAGTTTTATAATTCAGTTAATTTAGTTAGTTAATTTGCATTTTCTAGCTAAATTTCATGTTTAGAATAATTAACTTGAAAGAAAAAAGTAAGGATGATAGACTTTTAATTTTCCTATCCTCACTGTACGGCGTAGATACGGTTTATAATGGTGAAAGTTCCTCCATCGTTCAATTTTCATCCATGGAGATCCCTGCCTATGGCCAAATTTTTTATTTTTTTTAGAAATTTTAACTTTCGTATTATAGGTTTCTTATCCTAACTATCATATCCTAAGTCTTTTAGACTGGATCCTTGTTAAATTAGTTGTAAGATTGCCTTTAAAGTTTTGTACACAGGGATTTGCTTGTGAGGTTTTATTAGAATTGCAATTTAACTATACACTTATTATATATTTCTTTTATATATACTGGTAGACTATTGTTGTTATACACTGAAAAGTTGGTTATGAAGTATAAATACAATGGTTGCTATTTTAGATGAATTATAAATGAAACGTTTAGTTACATCATTTTGTGAATCAGGTTTTATTTATTTTTATGTGGATTGAAATGTTACTAAGGTGTACTCTTTTAGTGTTCACAAGGTGCTTAATTGTGTTTTTTACTAGGATACATTTATTGTTTTAATCTCTTTGAAATCTAAAAAGCAGTAAGAAAATATATGTTAAAAAAAAACTTTATTTGATTAAATGCCAAAGATAAACTTTAAATGAGTCATTAATTTTTTTTTTATGAAAATGCCTTCCCATAAAATATTATTTCCCTTTACATCAAATGCTTTTTATTTTTGATAGTTGATTTAGACATGTTTTAAAGAATAATTGTGTTATGTTAAAATGCAAAAATTTGGCAATGTAAATTGTGATTACTCTTTAATCTTTATATTTTACGAAAGCTTACTTTTATTTCACTATTAATTACAAAAAATCTTTGTGTTAAGGGTTAAAGTATAGTTTTATGAATTTAAATTATTTTAGATATAGTCATTTATATTGCAGCTATGCTGTTGCATTTTGGAGTGTTTTATGGACATTTGATGTTTTAAATCGGTCCTTTTACAGAAGGTATTTTATGAAGAATGTTTTATTTTTGCATGTAAACAAGTCATTTAATGTTGTTAATTGGTGTATATTTCATTGTATAGGTAATATAATGATGTTTCATTACCCTTTAAATGTATTTTCAACAGCTATGTTATTTAAAACATGTGGGCATATATTGACTCTGTAATTACGAAGATTATCTGAAAACTTTTTTCTAACTGAATATCTATCAATCTTTAAAATCAGTTACATATTCAGGCTTTTGGTTTAACTACAAAAACATATACTAGTACCAATGATTTGTATTTGTAACTATACAAATCCTTGCAAGTACGTAATTTTTATTATATTTCTAATGTTACAACTTTTTAAATCTAGTATTTTTAAGTTGAAGTTCAGTTATATTTCTTACAGCGAATTTGAGTAAAAAGATGTTGAGTTAGTTATGAATTTACTAGTTGCCAACCAATTTTTAATATAAGTAAATGATGATAATAAGGAGAGTTATCTCCCCTTAAACAAATTTTAACAAAAACCTATTATCTCCCCTTAAACAAATTTTAACAAAAAACTATCTTTGCTCTGTTTGAAAATTAAATTGTTGATGGTAAAAAATTAGAAATACTTTTCTTGTATAGTTATAAGTTGATATAAAATCTGGCCGATTATACTAATTCTGTGATATTTTTGTACAGTGTATGATATTTTTGTCAGATTGTTGGGCAGTATTAAACCATCATCATACTCATCATTTCTCATTAGTTCTATATAGATATATCTATATATAGTCATTGAATAAAAATATTCATGAACGATGACTTGTTGCTTGATATCATAATAATATAGTCATATGAAAAGAAGAAGATGTGGTATGATTGACAATGAGACAGCTCTCCAACAGAGACCAAATGACATAGAAATCAACAACTATAAGTCACTTTACAGCCTTCAACAATCATGAGTTACTACACCCATAGTCAGGAATTTGATGAGATTTAGAATGAGTAATTTAGTCAGGGCTTTATGACCGCCATCAGAGTCATACTTGCCACGAGCAGGTTTAATAAAGGACTTTTATTTTGTGACCAAACATGTGTGCCTAAGTTACTTTTACACTTTCAGTAAGAAATTGAAAAATCAAGCTGTCGATTTTCTCTTTTGAATTGTTTCATATTTCTTCATGCCAAAGCCTTTTATAGCTAACTATAAAAAAGAAGATGTGGTATGATTGCCAATGAGACAACTGTACACAAGAGACTAAAATGACACAGAAATTAACAACTATAGGTCATCGTATTGCCTTCAACAATGAGCAAAGCCTATACTGCATAGTCGGCTATAAAAGGCCCTGAAATGACAACATAAAACAATTCAAATGAGAAACTAACGGCCTTATTTATATAAAAAAAATGAACGAAAAACAAATATGTAACACATAAACAAACGACATCCACTGAATAACAGGCTCCTTCACAAATATTGAAGTTGTTTAGATCCTTGTCCTTTGGTATTTGGTCTTTTGCTGATTGTCTCCCTTGGCAATTAAACCATAGCTTCTAATTCTAAAATCAAATTATCACATATCACAAATTATTGAATGAGCACATCATTACAGTGGAATAACTTAAGGTATATAGAACATAAAATGAACATCAATATAAGGAGAATAACAACAGTCATGACTGGAATAACTAGAAATTCATAGAACACAAAATGAAAACCAGTACAGTGGAATGACTAGAACATACAATGAACACCAATACAGTAAAAAACTTAATAAAAGAACATACATTGAAATAACTTAAAGAACATAGAACATACATTGATCATCAATATAGTGGAGTAAGAAATACACATTAAACATACAATGACCATAAAAAAGTTATGACCATAAAAAGTTGAATAACTAAAAGTACGTCATAGAACATAAAATAAACATCAATGCTGTGGAATAACTTAGAATACAAAGAACATACAATGGAATAACTAAAAATACAAAAAACATCCAATGAACATGCAATGAACACCAATACACTGGAATAACTTTAAAAAAAAAACATACAACTGATGAACAACAATTCAGTGGAATAATTTAAAAAACGAAGAACATTAAATGAACACAAATACAGTGGAATAACTTTTAAAAAAACAACACCACAGAACATGCAATGAAAACCAAAAACAGTTGAATAACTAAAAATACATAGAACCTACGATGAACATGAATGCAGTGGAATAAAATAAAATGCATGGAACATACAATGAATGAAAAGCAATACAGTGGAATAACTTGGATAAACATAGAGCATGCAATGAACATCACTGTGAAATAATTACAAATATAAAGAATGTACAATGAACACCAATACAGTGGAATAACTTTAAAAAAATAAAGAACATGTAATGAACATCTATACAGTAAATAAACTTAAAATACATAGAACGCACAATGTAGTTCAATACAATGGAATAACTTTAAAAAAAAAACCAAAGAACATGCAATGAACACCAAAACAGTGGAATAACTAAAAATACATAGAACCAACGATGAACATGAATGCAGTGGAGTAAAATGAAATACATATAAAATACAATGAACAGCAATACAGCTGAATAACTTAAAAAAAAACAAAGAGCATATCTTGAACTAATAGAGAAGAATAACTAAAAATACATAGAAGATACAATGAACACCAATACAGTGGAATAACTTTTTAAAAAAAACATGCAAGGAACACCAATACAGTGGAATAGCTAAAAATACATAGAACCTACGATGAACATAAATGCAGTGGAATAAAATGAAATACATATAACATACAATGAACAGCATTACAGTGGCATAACTTTAAAAAAAAAAAAAAAAAAGAGAGAGCATACAATGAACATCAATGCAGTTGAATAACTTTTAAAACATAGGACAAAAGATGAACATCTCTGCGGTGAAATAAAATAAAAAGAAAAAGAACGTACAATGAACATCAGTACAGTGGGAATAACTTCAAAAACGAAGAACATTATATAAAAACCAATACAGTGGAATGATTTAGAAAAAAAAAGAACATGTGATGAACATATATACAGTGGAATAAATTAAAATACAAAAAACATGCAATGAACACCAATTCAATGAAATAACTAAAGAAAACATAGAACATACAATGAACACCAATACAGTGGAATAACTACAACATAAAATACATAGAATATACGATGAACATAATCAATGCAGTGGAATAAAATAAGAAATTATAGAACATACAATGAACACCAATACAGTGGAATAACTACAACATACAATACATAGAATATACGATGAACATAATCAATGCAGTGGAATAAAATAAGAAATTATAGAACATACAATGAACACCAATATAGTGGAATAACTACAACATAAAATACATAGAATATACGATGAACATAATCAATGCAGTGGAATAAAATAAGAAATCATAGAACATACAATGAACACCAATACAGTGGAATAACTACAACATAAAATACATAGAATATACGATGAACATAATCAATGCAGTGGAATAAAATAAGAAATTATAGAACATACAATGAACACCAATACAGTGGAATAACTACAACTAAAAATACATAGAATATACGATGAACATAATCAATGCAGTGGAATAAAATAAGAAATCATAGAACATACAATGAACACCAATACAGTGGAATAACTACAACTAAAAATACATAGAATATACGATGAACATAATCAATGCAGTGGAATAAAATAAGAAATTATAGAACATACAATGAACACCAATACAGTGGAATAACTACAACTAAAAATACATAGAATATACGATGAACATAATCAATGCAGTGGAATAAAATAAGAAATCATAGAACATACAATGAACACCAATACAGTGGAATAACTACAACTAAAAATACATAGAATATACGATGAACATAATCAATGCAGTGGAATAAAATAAGAAATCATAGAACATACAATAATCCTCAATACAGTGAAATAAAATAAAAAGCGAAGAACATACAATGAACACCAAAACAGTGGAATAACTAAAAAACACAGAATATACAATAAACATCAATATAGTGGAATAACATGAAATGCGAAGAACATGCAATGAACACCAATACAGTGGAATAATATACAATTACAGTCTTTTGATGAGGTAAATGTGTAGTTTTATTGACTTTTGAAAAACTGATATTCACTGAGGCCAACTTTTTCAAAAGTCAATTAAACCACATATTTACCAAAACAAAAGACAGTAATTGTTTTATTTCATGTTACGAGAGAAATGTATGTTTAAATGGCAATTATTAACCAAAACCAATTGTACATCAAACGTTTTTTTACCAAAATAGTGCAGGTAAAAGCACTCAACGTTATGCACGGTGAATATCCTTTTTCCGCAGGTGAATATGATTATTTATTCAAAATCCCATTCATATAGAAAAACCTACTAAAGTTTTATCAATATGGAATAACATAAAATATAAAGAATATACAATGAAAACCAATACAGTGGAATAACATACAAAAACACCCCAATACAGTGGAAAAACATACAATGAAAACCAATACAGTGGAAAAACATACAATGAAAACCAATACAGTGGAAAAACATACAATGAAAACCAATACAGTGGAAGAACATACAAAAAACACCCCAATACAGTGGAAAAACATACAATGAAAACCAATACAGTGGAAGAACAAACAATGTAAACCAATACAGTGGAAGAACATACAATGAACACCAATACATCAAAAGCACATAATTTTATAAATACTGATTTGTTGAAAGCTGTATATCATGTCCAGTGGAAAATATTTCATCCATATTCAGGTCGAGAACAAATCAACTTGTGTACTTTATGTTTATCATTGTCATTTTGCTTAGTTTCAACTATCACTTATTCTTACATAGGACTCTGAATTCTTTTAAACTGAGTTCTAATGTGCGTTTTGGTGAGTGTTTTGGTGTGTGTTTGTTTATTCCACGTTACCTTGAGGTATAGGGAGAGGGTTGAGATCCCACTGAACGTGTTTAACCACCGCGCATGTTTGTGACTTTCTCGAGTCAGAAGCCTCTATTCTTTATAAGTCTTGTGTATTTTCCTACATTTTGATTCATTTGTAATGTTTGGGAGCTTAGTGTGGCGTCCATTTCGCTAAACTATATACATTATTGTTTAGGGGCCAACTGAAACCGTATCCAGATGTGCGATTTTTTTTCTCTTTCATTTTCTGCTTTGTTCGGGGCGTTGTCTCTTTGACCCATTCCCCGTTTCCATTATCTAATTCTAGATTAGGTTTAGTAAAGTATAGATTAAGATGAAGGTCGAGAAATTTTATTGACTGCCTTTGAAAAAGAGGGTATGTTGGATATTGTATAAAAATAGATGTGGGATGTAGATAAGTGAGTGGTATCAACCCATAGACCTCTACTGGCTCTAGAGGTCAACACATGGTCTTTAACAATATAAAAGAATGCGACTAAAATGTCGGCGTAAATTCCAAATGTAACAAATCGCGTG
Organism: Mytilus edulis; assembly: GCF_963676685.1. NCBI lineage: Eukaryota > Metazoa > Mollusca > Bivalvia > Mytilida > Mytilidae > Mytilus > Mytilus edulis. Next base: position 2,480 of record NW_027266939.1, on the reverse strand, counting down.
ACTCTTAAAAACTCTGCTTCTACCTCCCGTTAATATTTAAACCAAAAGATGCAATATATATAGATATAGAAAACCCTGGTGTGTAAAGATGTGATATGACCGCAAATGATATTACTTCGCTTATAGGGTCTTTGCATCGGAATTAAACACATTTATTCTAAAACCAGTTGTTGGCATGACACGGGTTATGTTCTTCTCATATATTTTATGATGGTATAATACTAAACCCCTAACAGGAGGGATCGTGCCTGATATTCATATACTCTGTGTATTGTTGTGGTTTGTTTTTCTACATGGGCAGAGGTATAGGAGGAGGGTTGAGATCTCAAATTTAATGTTTTGTGATGTTATTCTATTGTTTCCGAAAAAGGGAGAAGGTTTGGTACCATTAAAACATTTAATCCCGCTGCAAATGTTTGCACCTGTCCTAAGTCAGGAATCTGATGTACAGTAGTTGTCGTTTGTTTATGTAATTTATATGTGTTTCTCTTTTTAGCTCACCTGACCCGAAGGGCCAAGTGAGCTTTTCTCATCACGTGGCTTCCGTCGTCCGTCGTCCGTCGTCGTCGTCCGTCGTCGTCGTTAACATTTTACATTTTGAACTTCTTTTAGAGAACCACTGAATGGAATGAAACCAAACATGGCATGAATGTTCCTTATGAGGTGCTGATCAAGTGTTGTTACTTTGTAGCCGATCCATCATCCTAGATGGCCGCCAGCGGCGAACTTAGTTTAACAAAGGACCTTATGTGAAATGCATACAAATGACTTCTTTTAGAGAACCACTGAATGGAATGAAACCAAAACATGGCATGAACGTTTCTTATGAGGTGCTGACCAAGCGCTGTAACTTTGTAGCCCGCGATTCATCATCCAAGATGGCCGCCAGCAGGGAATTAGTTTAACATAGGACCCTATGGGAAATGCATACACATGACTTATTTCTAGAGAACGGTTGAAAAGAATGAAACCAAACATGACATGAATGTTCCTTATGAAGTGTCGTGACTTTGTAGCCGATCCATCATCCAAGATGGCCGCCAGCGGGGGACTTAGTTTAACATAGGACCCTATTTGAAATGCATACAAATGACTTCTTTTAGAGAACCGTTGAATTGAATGAAACCACACATGGCATGAATGTTCCTTATGAGGTGCTGACCAAATGTTGTTACTTTGTAGCCGATCCATCGTCCAAGATGGCCGCCAGCGGGGGACTTAGTTTAACATAGGACCCTATTTGAAATGCATACAAATGACTTCTTTTAGAGAACCGTTGAATTGAATGAAACCACACATGGCATGGTCAAATGTTCCTTATGAGGTGCTGACCAAATGTTGTTACTTTGTAGCCGATCCATCATCCAAGATGGCTGCCAGCGGGGGACTTAGTTTAACATAGGACCCTATGGGAAATGCATACAAATGACTTCTTTTAGAGAACCACTGAATGGAATGAAATCAAACATAGCATAAATGTTTCTTATGAAGTGCTGACCAAGTTTTGTAACTTTGTAGCCAAATTTTATCTTTTTTTATATGATTTAAAAAAAACCAAGTAGAGTCAGGTGAGTGGGCTCTTGAGAGCCTCTAGTTTTATATAGATTAATTAGACCGTTGGTTTTCCCGTTTGAATGGTTTCACACTAGTAATTTTGGGGCCCTTTATAGCTTGTTGTTCGGTGTAAGCCAAGGCTTCGTGTTAAAGGCCGTACCTATAATGGTTTACTTTTATAAATTGTTATTTGGATGGAGAGTTGTCTCATTGGCACTCATACCACATTTTCCTATATATCTATTAACCCCGCCGCACTGAACTAGCATACATATTTGTTTAGGGGTTAGCTGAAGACTCCTCCAGGTGCGGGAGTTTCTTGCTGCATTGAAAACCCATTGGCGGCCTTCGGCTGTTGTCTGCTCTATGGTCTGGTTGTTGTCTCTTTGACTAATTCCCCATTTCAATTCTCAATTTTACTAACAAATGTGTCTCATTTCGGTGTAGGGGAGATAAGAATAAAAACAAAATAAAAGCACAGGCAACCATGAACTCATTACCTAATCAATATATATATATATTATAGCCGTGAGTACGTATTGATAGTAGCTGCCAAAAAAATGCCATAAGAGGGGTTAGATAAATATGTACCATCAAAAACAGTCAATAAAGAATAAATAAAATTGAGAATGGAAATGGGGAATGTGTCAAAGAGACAACAACCCGACCAAATAAAAAAACAACAGCAGAGGGTCACCAACAGGTCTTCAATGTAGCGAGAAATTCCCGCACCCGGAGACGTCCTTCAGCTGGCCCCTAGACAAATATATACTAGTCCAGTGATAATGAACGCCATACTAATTTCCAAATTGTACACAAGAAACTAAAATTAAAATAATACAAGACTAACAAAGGCCAGAGGCTCCTGACTTGAGACAGGCGCAAAAATGCGGCGGGGTTAAACATGTTTGTGAGATCTCAACCCT
>NW_027266938.1:0-32728 GCF_963676685.1 Mytilus edulis | reverse complement strand
AGTTAAATCAGTAGTGGTAAAAAAAATGTACCAGTCCAGTCGAAAAAATATAATTTGGAATCGAATCGGAAAATTTTCCGGACAATGATTCCTCCGCCTAATGCATACGAGGTTATTTCTTCGTGCAACCAGAAAGGCCGAGTTGTTCCGATTGGTTAAACTAAGTCCCCCGCTGGCGGCCATCTTGGATGATGGATCGGCTACAAAGTAACAACACTTGGTCAGCACTCCATAAGGAACATTCATGCTATGTTTGGTTTCATTCCATTCAGTGGTTCTCTAGAAGAAGTCATTTGTATGCATTTCCCATAGGGTCCTATGTTAAACTAAGTCCCCCGCTGGCGGCCATCTTGGATGATGGATCGGCTACAAAGTAACAACACTTGGTCAGCACCCTATAAGGAACATTCATGCTATGTTTGGTTTTATTCCATTCAGTGGTTCTCTAAAAGAAGTCATTTGTATGCATTTCCCATAGGGTCCTATGTTAAACTAAGTTCCCGGCTGGCGGCCATCTTGGATGATGGATCGGCAACAAAGTAACAACACTTGGTCAGCACCTCATAAGGAACATTCATGCCATGTTTGGTTTCATTCCATTCAGTGGTTCTCTAGAGGAAGTCATTTGTATGCATTTCCCATAGGGTTCTATGTTAAACTAAGTCCCCCGCTGGCGGCCATCTTGGATGATGGGATCGGCAACAAAGTAACAACACTTGGTCAGCACCTCATAAGGAACATTCATGCCATGTTTGGTTTCATTCAATTCAGTGGTTCTCTAAAAGAAGTCATTTGTATGCATTTCCCATAGGGTCCTATGTTAAACTAAGTCCCCCGCTGGCGGCCATCTTGGATGATGGATCGGCTACAAGTAACAACACTTGGTCAGCACCTCATAAGGAACATTCATGCCATGTTTGGTTCCATTCCATTCAGTGGTTCTCTAGAAGAAGTTCAAAATGTAAATTGTTAACGACGACGACGACGACGGACGACGACGACGACGACGGACGACGGACGCCAAGTGGTGAGAAAAGCTCACTTGGCCCTTCGGGCCAGGTGAGCTAAAAATTACTGATGAGTGGTTTCAAAGTGATGTGCACTAACATGTTTCGTTAAACAAACATGTTATCTGTAGTATGTATTCCATTCATTAATTGTTCAGACGTTCTCCACTTTTACATTTTCGTTTTGTCAAGGAGAAGTAGAGAAAGGGAGAAATGATACTTCTTTTTTTCCATAAAATCCAAGTTTGCATCTTCGGAAGTCAGTTAAGTTACCAAACAATAGGTGATAACTCCCGAGAAACCGGAAGCATTACATTGGCGTTTTTTAAATACCTGACCAGGCCGACAAAGTAATGATAAAAATCCTCGTTTTACAAAATTGAATAGTGATGACTTGGAAACCGTAACTATTTGACTTTGACCGTAATAGCTCAGTTTTGATCGCAAAATCGGAAAAATTACGGAAAAATCATAATGGTTGGCAGCTTTGAGTTATCCCTTGATCCTTCATTAATAGTCGTTTTTTTCTTACCTATATTTGTATCTGGTATGGGGACATCATTTTTATGTGTGTATTTAGCCTCCAACTGGAATGGCTCTGTTCTGTAGAATGTCAGTACTTTAGACATAGGAATCATATGGTACTTTGGAAACAACTCCATTGAACTGAAAGGAAAATCACAAGGTTAAATGTCACAAGTCTAAAACTTCTTTTTAATATTTACTAGATTAAATGAGTTCAACTCTTTTGTTTTATGTAAGGGCTGTTCCATAAAAACATGTTTTAGACACAGGGTATGCACTTGGATATCTCATCTATTGGTAGGTGCTTTTCGTACAGTGAAAGTGTAAGAGACATTCTTATTAGCCTCTAGAGTTTTTTTCTTGGGTACAACATATATATGTTCAGACAGGATAGTCTCAAGATGATAAGCATGTCTCTGGAGTTACCAATTTAAAAGGATCAAATTTATATCAGAGAATAGTCAGTCTAAAGAAAAGTTTGTCTGCTGCGATTTGATTTTTACAATTCTTGTTAGTTTCTATAAATAGTTATCAAAGTACCAGGATTATAATTTTATACGCCAGACGCCGCGTTTCGTCTACATAAGACTCATCAGTGACGCTCAAATCAAAATAGTTAAAAAGCCAAACAAATACAAAGTTGAAGAGCATTGAGGACCCGAAATTCAAAAAAATTGTGCCAAATACGCTAAGGTAATCTACTCCTGGGTAAGAAAATCCTTAGTTTTTCGAAAAATTCAAAGTTTTGTAAACAGAAAATTTATAAAAATGACCATATAATTGACATTCATGTCAACACCGAAGTGCTGACTACTGGGCTGGTGATACCCTCGGGGACGAAACGTCCACCCAGCAGTGGCATCGACCCAGTGGTGTAAATAGTTATCAAAGCTGCCTAAAATACAACATATTCAAATATTATCCTATAATTTAAAAGATAAGAGTGCACACGCTGAAATGTCTCGCCTTCTTTACTAATCATTGATATTATGTTGACAGTCCTAAGTATAAAGCTAAGCTTTATTACAACTATCACACAAACAGAACATTAACCAAGACAAACTAAACAAAGACCAATGAACCTTGAAAATGAGGTCAAGGTCAGATGAACCATGCCAGGCAGACATGTACAGCTAATAATGTTTCTCTACAACATATATAGTTGACCTATTACTTATAGTTTAAGAAAAATAGACCAAAACACAACCAGATGCTCCGCAGGGCGTAGCTTTATACGACCGCAGAGGTTGAACCCTGAACGGTTAGGGCAAGTATGGACACAACATTCAAGCTGGATTCAGCTCTAAATTTGGATTGTGATTAAATAGTTGACACAGCATAGGTTTCTGACACAGAATGAATGTGTTCTAATGAACTTAAAATTTTTGTTTCTCTTAGAGCAATTCACTATGCTGTTGAATATTAATCCTCTCAAAAAAATGTTTGAAGAAATTTTCTTTTTTATTTATGAAATTTCAAATGAGAAAAATTGAACCCAATTTTTTTAATCACATCCCCCTTTCCCTTATTCCAAAACTAATCTCAATTAAAATTTCTAATGGAGTTTGCAACAATAACTACTCATTTAAATACATCATAAAATATTAAGATGTAAAAAAACTGCTTGTTATCACTGAATGGTAAAGATTATTTTAATTTATCAGTTGGTAGTAAAAAGTGAATATACATTGTATATTGTATATAACAAAGATTTAAGTTGATTCTGGACAAAGAAAGATAACTCCAATTAAAAAAAATCTTGCTATTGCACAATATTTTGCAATTAGATATTTCTTGCTTACTATTCTGGACAAAGAAAGATAACTCTAATTAAATTTTTTTTTGATATTTCACAATATTGTGCAATTAGATATTTCTTGCCGTTGCGCAATACTGTGCAATTGAAAAGACTTGCTATTACACAATACTTAATATAATAATTTTAGATCCTGATTTGGACCAACTTGAAAACTGGGCCCATAATAAAAAATCTAAGTACATTTTTGGATTCAGCATATCAAAGAACTTCAAGATTTCAATTTTTGTTAAAATCAGACTAAGTTTAATTTTGGACCCTTTGGACTTTAGTGTAGACCAATTTGAAAACAGGACCAAAAATGAAGAATCTACACACACAGTTAGATTTGGAATATCAAAGAACCCAATTTATTCAATTTTTGATGAAATCAAACAAAGTTTAATTTTGGACCCCGATTTGGACCAACTTGAAAACTGGGCCAATAATCAAGAATCTAAGTACATTTTTAGATTCAGCATATCAAAGAACCTAACTGATTCATTTTTTGTCAAAATCAAACTAAGTTTAATTTTGGACCCTTTGGACCTTAATGTAGACCAATTTGAAAACGGGACCAAAAGTTAAGAATCTACATACACAGTCATGACAGTTAGATTCAGCATATCAAAGAACCCCAATTATTCAATTTTGATGAAATCAAACAAAAGTTTAATTTTGGACCCTTTGGGCCCCTTATTATGTTGGGACCAAAACTCCCAAAATCAAACCCAACCTTTCTTTTATGGTCATTAACCTTGTGTTTAAATTTCATAGATTTCTATTTACTTATACTAACGTTATGGTGCGAAAACCAAGAAAAATGCTTATTTGGGTCCCTTTTTGGCCCCTAATTTCCTAAACTGTTGGGACCTAAACTCCCAAAATCAATACCAACCTTCCTTTTGTAGTCATTAACATTGTGTTTAAATTTCATTGATTTCTATTTACTTAAACTAATGTTATTGTGCGAAAACCAAGAATAATGCTTATTTGGGCCCTTTTTTGGCCCCTAATTCCTAAACTGTTGAGACCCAAACTCCCAAAATCAATCCTAACCGTTCTTTTGTGGTCATAAACCTTGTGTCAAAATTTCATAGATTTCTATTAACTTAAACTAAAGTTATAGTGCGAAAACCAAGAAAATGCTTATTTGGGCCCTTTTTGGCCCCTAATTCCTAAAATGTTGGGACCAAAACTCCCAAAATCAATACCAACCTTCCTTTTGTGGTCATAAACCTTGTGTTAAAATTTCATAGATTTCCATTCACTTTTACTAAAGTTAGAGTGCGAAAACTAAAAGTATTCGGACGCCGGACGACGACGACGACGACGACGACGACGACGACGACGACGACGACGACGACGACGACGACGCAGACGCCAACGTGATAGCAATATACGACGAAAATTTTTTCAAATTTGCGGTCGTATAAAAACTTAACACTGTGCAATGAACTGTGAAAATGAGGTCACGGTCAAAGAAAACCTGCGCAACTGACATAAAGATCATAAAGTATTTCCATACACCAAATATAGTGGACCTATGGCATATAGAACTATATAAAAAGACCAAAACTCAAAACTTAACTTTGACCACTGAACCATGAAAATGAGGTCAAGGTCACATGACATCTGCCCGCTAGACATGTACACCTTACAATCATTCCATACAACAAATATAGTAGACCTATTGCATATAGTATGAGAAAAACAGACCAAAACACAAAAATTTAACTATAACCACTGAACCATGAAAATGAGGTCAAGGTCAGATGACACCTGCCAGTTGGAAATGTACACCTTACAGTCCTTCCATACACCGAATATACTAGCCCTATTGCTTATAGTATCTGAGATATGGACTTGACCACCAAAACTTAACCTTGTTCACTGATCCATGAAATAAGGTCGAGGTCAAGTGAAAACTGTCTGACAGACATGAGGACAGGGATCTCCATGGATGAAAATTGAACCATGGAGGAACTTTCACCATTACAAACCTTGTCTACGCTGTACAGTGTAGCGCGATCGGAAGTATTTTATCCCTCCATACAAGGAATGGGTGAAAATGCTAATTCATTGCTTATTTAAATTATATTTATTTGAATTTTCATTATAGAATTAGAAGTATCAATATTTTCATTTATTGCCGTTTTTAACCATTCAAATGCCAAGTCATCATGGCCCCCCTTAGTCGAGCATGACCAAAAGCTGTCATGAAGGTCCCCATGCAGATTTCTTTTATTTTTGGTAATTGTTATGGGGGTTAAAAATCATCTAATGTGGGGCTTATTTTTCGTGGACACTGTCAAATTCAGAGCCCATTACCGGTATGGCTGATTTGCAGCAACAACAAAACAATTCGTACGGGTTATGTAAAAGGTTAAAGAGATTTGTAAAGCAAACGTCGACAAATGAAAAGGTTTTTAATGACTATCTGGAAAAATTGATGCTCTGCAACATGCATCTTTCGAGTCTGAATAGAAACCGGAAACGCGGATGTATCAATTTGATTGTAATATACGAAATGAATTCGGAATTTAGATACGATATTTCTTTACAGGAAATATTTAAGTTTTTACTTTTAAACTTTTAAAGTAATTCTAAATTATCGTTACAGCAGTACTCGATTTATTTACGATGAAATAATATTTACTGTTTTGCGTCTTAGTTTGTACTTCTTAAAAAAGGGGGATGCTGATTGCGTAAGTCAAAATAAAGCACGTGTTCGACTTGTTAAACTGTTTTCTTAGTAACTGGATTAATTTATTAATTTATTTATTTAATCTAAATGATCATAATCATTTGCTGAAACTTAGTTGATTACTTCGACAAATGGATCGTCTATCCTCAGATAGTATTCTCCTGTTTGGTTTGTTGATCTACCTGTACAAGCTCAGGTACAAGTGATTAGCGATCTTAATCCGGATATCCCTCAGGCGTTAGAACTGTATTGGATTATAACATAAAAAGCCTAAGGGTTATGCAATTACATGCATTTGATTATAATTGATAAAAACAATGGCGTCGGGCTACAAGAAACGATGAAGTTTTGAACGATGGCGGAAGACAATTTAACGATGGCGCGAGTCATTTAACGATGGCGCAAGACATTTGAACGATGGCGGGGCTCCATCGTTAAACAGGCCATGGAGATCCCTGGAGGACCTTGCACATATCAAATATAGTTATCCTATTACTTATAATAAGAGAGAATTCAACATTACAAAAAATCTGAACTTTTTTTTCAAGTGGTCACTGAACCATGAAAATGAGGTCAAGGACATTGGACATGTGACTGACGGAAACTTCGTAACATAAGGCATCTATATACAAAGTATGAAGCATCCAGGTCTTCCACCTTCTAAAATATAAAGCTTTTAAGAAGTTAGCTAACGCCGCCGCCGGATCACTATCCCTATGTCGAGCTTTCTGCAACAAAAGTTGCAGGCTCGACAAAAATTAAGAAAACTTGTTAAGAGAAATAACAGTGAAGTATGTAGACAAAAAGAAATTGTAACCTTGCACAGGACTAGACAAACCAAAACAAGTGAAACTGCGAGCTACTGCTCACTGATGATACCCCCGCCGCAAGTGGATAATATTAATAGTGTAAAAATATGCAAGTGTTCGGTAAACAGGAAGTTGTCAAGTGATGAATCTGAAAACGTATCACACGGTATAGCTGACTTATATAAATCCTAAAACCAAATTTCAGAAATCCTTGTATTGTAGTTCCTGAGAAAAATGTGACGAAAATTTTCAACTTGGCTATCATGTGTAAAATCATACAAGTGTTCGGTAAACAGGAAGTTGTCGAGTGATGTATCTGAAAACGCATCACACGGTATAGCTGACTTATATAAATCCTGAAACCAAATTTCAGAAATCCTTGTATTGTAGTTGCTGAGAAAAATGTGACGAAAATTTTCAACTTGGCTATCATGTGTAAAATCATACAAGTGTTCGGTAAACAGGAAGTTGTCAAGTGATGAATCTGAAAACGCATCACACGGTATGGCTAACATATATAAATGTTGATACCAAATTACAGAAAGGGTGGATGTGTAGTTCCTGAGAAAAATGTGACGAAAGTTTCATGGGACGGACTGACTGACGGACTGATGGACGGACTGACGGACGGACAGACAGAGGTAAAACAGTATACCCCCCCTTTTTAAAGCGGGGTATAATAAACAGGATATAGCAATATAATGTGGATACATTAAATTTCAAACAGAAACAGGTATTCAAAAATCAGCAATTTTTCTTATCCAACCATGAAAATCAATATCAACAAAAACAAATGAACCACAGCATTATTGACATAGTCTTGCCTGAATGACAACTAGGCAAATCATTTATAAAACCCCCTTACCTGTCTTCTTCCATTGTTGCCTGCCAGCTCAATGTAATAGAATAAGGTTGTGCATCATTGATGGAGAAATCTCGCACTCTGAATGTGGGATTTAATATGGCATTCTGTAAAGAACATCCACGGGCCACAGCTTCATCAGCATTCAGTGTCGTACTTGGCTCGATGCCAAACACTTTCTGTACTAGACTTTTAATTGATGGAACTCTTGATGATCCTCCTACGATTTCTACTGCAGCTAAATCTGATGTCGACATCTCTGAAAATGGACAAAAAACTTTGTATTTGCAAACACTCAACTCAGTATTATCCCCACACATTTTTTGACTTCTTTATAACAAGGTTAATTGATATACTCTTTTGTTTTTGTTAATAACATCCATTAGAAAGTAATTCAGAAATAGAAAGATAAAAGCTAATTTGCTCATCATAATTTCAAGATTGAGCTTAATCGCACAACTTATTGTGATATTTATTTATTTTCTAAAATCTGAAGTGCAAGACTCCTCTTATACAGCATTAGTAACACGGACCGCAACAACCCATAATATAGAATTTTCATTTAACTTATTTTTTTACAACTTTTTAAGAAAATGTAACCAACAATTTATCACCCACGAGTTCAAAAAATTCCATATTATGGGTTATTGGGGTATGTCTATTAGGCTGACTATCTAATTATTAAAATTTGTGTTTTTTAAATAAAAAAAATTGGATAAAATCTTTTAACACTTTTTGGTTTTCACAAGAAATAAGTTGCCAAGGGAGATAATTTAGTGATAAATTGCTTGTAGTCTTGGATTATTATTTATTTTTGGAATCCACCAGTGCATATTGTGGAAAAGACGATGAAATACGATGCCCCATTCTAACTATCATTTTCTATGTTCGTTTGACTGTGAAATTGGGATCAAAACTCTTATTTGACAATAAAATTAGAAAGATCATATCATAGGAAACGAGTGTACTAAGTTTCTAGTTGATAGGAAAACATAATTCCACTAGATTGGGCATACAAATATTGGAAATCCATTATAATTTATAAATACTTGAAAAATATATTTATTGAATAGTTCTTTAAGCAAGAGTCATACTTACTACTATTTTCTAGTAATGTCTGGAAAACTGTTTCTATTCTTTGAAGTAAACCAGCTGATAGTTCTTCGAACTGAGTTCTAAAATGAAAATCAAATACTAAAAATTAACATTAGAATTGAAAATCATTCACATAATCCTACAATATATATACTAATACAATATATGTACTGTCTTTCTAAGTAAACATTATATTATTTCTTGTTTATTCTAATTCTTATTTCTTTAGAGTTATTGCATTGGTCCTTAGAAAATTAGTTTTCAAAGAGAAAAAAAAAATTGGGGAATGTGTCCACAGATGATGCCTCTGCTTGCATATAACGTTGTAAAGATAAAATGTAAATTATTCTAGAGCAGTAAAAGGGATCTACCTAACTGTGTGCATGATCTGAGTTTTGTGGTTATAAGCATAGTGGATAAGTATCATAATATTTGGTGGAGGCCAAGATAGAGAAAAGAAACTAAAAATTCACCAATTTTTCCATTTGTAAAGGGGACATAACTCCAGAACAGTAAAAGTGAAGCCAGCAAAATTTTGGGATATTGGACTTCCACACAGATGGATAAGGTTAAACTTAATGCTCCTGTGCCTACGGCTTAGGCTTAAAAATATTACAGCATTTTTCCACTTTCCACCACATACTGTCAAAGAATTTAAGTACCGGTAAATTGAAATTGGAGGTCATTCAAATATCTATCAATAAATCAATAAAAGTATTTTAAGATGAACTTTTCTCAAAAGAATATTTCATCCCAACGGAAGGCCTCCATTCTTAGTTACCTGACTTAGGCAACCTAAATTTTCAATCAACCTGTACAGAGTGACCTACCTGTCCATTCTACCTGTCACATCCTTGTCATCCATGAAACATTCTATATTAATTGGAATGGATTGTGTGTTAGCACTCATTAGTTTTTTCAGTCTTTCACACTCAGTTTCTAATCTCAGTCTAGCTTTCATATTCTTTCCTGCATCAACCTTATAACGTTCTTTAAAGTCCTGTTGAAAATAGTCTGCAAGAATTTTGTCAAAGTTCCTTCCTCCTAAACAGGGGTCAAAATTTGTTGCTAAAACCTACAAAAGTTACACAAAAAATATCTTATCAAAAGCACAAAATCAGTCGCCAGCAATCTATATTTTAGTATAATGTTAATTCAGAAAAAAATATTGTGAAAAATGCAAATTGGTAAGTATTGCAATATAAACAAGAACTCCCATTCTGATATCTGATATATATCCTGTATTATTCCTGAAATCATAATAATTCATCTAGCATTTTTGTCCATTCTTAAAAAGTTACAATATTAAATGCATGTAATAATTTCTGAATTTACAGTAATTTATTGTCTATTGTTGTACATATAAGCCTGTATATATGTTATTTTTTGTATTGTTTATGTCATTGGATTGCTGTTTCCATGGTTTACATCTCACATCTCTTTTTATTCTCATCGGATTTTGTCTAATGCTTAGTCCGTTTCTGTGTGTGTTACAATTTAATGTTGTGTCGTTGTTCTTCTCTTATATTTAATGCGTTTCCCTCAGTTTTAGTTTGTTACCCCGATTTTGTTTTTTGGTCCATGGATTTACGAGTTTTGAACAGCGGTATACTACAGTTGCCTTTATTTATATGCCATATATGCTAGTTGCAATTTTTCAAGTTTGTTGTAGAAATTTTAGAAACTTTATCTATGTCACAAGTATTACTTAACATTCTGCTCTGTTGAGTTACATAGTACCACATTGTCAGTTGATGTTGTTGTATTTCCCCAATGAGGGATCTAAGCATATGCAAATAACTTACACCATATCATGTACACAGTTTTGTTCATGTTTTGATACTTTTGTTGGTCATAAAACTTCAAAATTTGCTAATTTTCTACATTCTTTTGATGAATTATTAAAGAAGAAAGATAACTGTGTTTGCAATGGTTTTTGCTGGAAATGTATAAGAGCTTTTTCAGAGGTGAAGGGGTTAATAATGCTTATTTCAATGTCATACCTTCAGCTTTGTCTTGTGAAACGCCACAATGGCCACCTGTAGGGAACAGTAACCAATGTCAACAAACACCACATTCTTGGCTTTCTCTGTCTCAGCTGGGAGATCTTGTTTGTAAATACCATAACCCAAAGCAGCTGGAATTAAAAGTCATATATTATTAGAAAGTTGTACAAGTATTGGTTATTTCTATTTGGTAATTCTGCAATTTTAATGTTAACATCATTTGAATTAGTGGCAATCTTCCTTCAAAATGAGACACAATGAAAAATAAAAGAAGAAAATGTCTGGGACACAAATGCCCTCTATCAAGCTTCCTTGTAGTATGTGAAATTGGACAGACTGTCAAGGGTAACGCTTAATGCCTCCTTAGCATTGAGTCAGGAACATGAAAACTGAGATGAGTCTACCTTTTCTTTTTAATCTATCAAATTGTTAGTGATAGCAGTGCCTTTTGGAAGTTGAAATGTTTTTTAAGCAGTGACCTTAGGATGTCAACACATTTTTTAATATCATTGGTACAGTATCCGTAACGATCCTCTTCATAAAAAATGTCAACTGTGTTAAAAAAAATCTAATTTGGTGCTTTATGGAGAATCATTCCTACATAACCTTTTAACTTATATAGCTATAGTTGCAGATCTTCACAAATGATAATCTTATTTATTTTTCAATACATAAAAAGATTAACATAAAACGAAAAGTGAGAATATGATTGACTGGTGTTTATGCTATTTTCAACATTATTGTTCTGTTTTGTGGCTGTCGGTATTTATTTGAGAGAACCACCAATCGTCAGTAGGATAACTGCCAATCCTAGTCAGTTGAGACTCATAGTCAAGTGCACATGCTTCATACAGGATTTGAACTCCAAACCACAGTGTTGACAGGCTAGTTATACAGTACTGTAAATTCAGAAATTATTGCGTGCATTTATTATTGCGATTTTGCCATTAAAGACTAATATGCGATTTTCATTTTTGCAATATTGAGAAAATCCTATTAAAATTATTAACTAGATTTCAAAATGTGAGTTGAAATTATTGCGATTTAAATCCTGTCGCAATTTTCGCAATAAAAAAAACATCGCAATAATTTCAGAATTTACAGTAGTTTGACCATTGAAGACCACTCAACATCCACTGTGGTCCCTGTTGAAAATCGAGATAAAAACACTAACCTGCTGTTGAATCATTCATGACCTTCATGCAATTCAGTCCAGCTACCTCACATGAATTTAACATTGCTCTTCTTTCTATATCTGTGAAAAATGTGGGTACCTTAAATAGAAAATTAACGTGTCATCACGGTCATGTATTACATGAATTGCATGCAATAGAACAAAACTTTGTATTTTTCAAATCAAATTTCAAATCATTTTGTTTGGAATAAATTATTGTAAACTAATAAGATGAATGTGCGGATATTCCATACTTGAATAGAAATTTCAAAAAAATAAGACTTAGAAAGTTAAACAGTACCATCCTTTCATAAAATCACAATTAATTTGAATTAAACTTTGCTGTTTTGAAGGACCTTACGATAAGACGAATTATCTATTTATATATCTTATCTTATATCATTAAATAATCCACTTACAGATACCACCACATCTACGACTTTAGTCTTCAGTCCAGCTTCTGATATCTGCTTTAACTTTGTTAATAGAGCTGCCATCATCTGCTCTGGAGTGAACTGCTGCTCACCTTCAAGATACTGAACCTAGACAAAGAAAAATATGTCATCATTATTATAAGTTTAACAAAAATCCCTTAAACTGTGTGCATTTAAACCAGTTTTAACAAAGTTTGATAAAATTTGATAAACCACGTGATACTTAAATTTGTGTGGCATAATACATGTAATATGCAACCATATCCTTGGAGAACATATAACAATTGACATTTTCAACTTAATTGTAAGAGAAAAGATTCGACTACTGAACCAACTTTAATATAATATTTATCCACTGAGATGGTAAATTTTCTGTTGTTATCAATGGGGTTGAAGGGTAGAATTATATCTATCTAACTGTTAATGTCAGGGTATTTCTGAAACTAAGTAATCACTATAAGATTGAATGAGAGAATTTCTCTATGCCCTTTCATTGTAAATTAAAAATAATTTGTGGTTATCTCCCTTCCTTCAATTGGAAGATCCCCAAGGGTGACTGGGGTATAGAAATATGGTCACTTGGTCTTCTCCCGACCAGCAGTAAAACGCTTGCTGAAGTGGGGCGTCCGTTTGGCTGTGCGGGATGTATCAAGTTCGCAGTCACGTCCGTCAGAAGGGGACGTTAAATCCGATGCCTCGTGTAAAGAGAGTGCCACGCTCTTTGCACGTTAAGAACCCTTGCAACAACTCTTCGATGGGGTCCGTAGGTGGCCTGTTGCAAGGCAAAATTTCTGTCCCTATCCAATATACCCTCATTTTCCAGTGGCAGTCCAAATTTCCCCGACCATCATCCTAGATGGCCTCTATTACAACAACCTACCTATTGTATTTATTGTGAACTTGTTCTTGTCCTGAATATGCATGAAATATTTGCCACTGGACGTTAAGCAACCAACAATCAATCAATCAATCAATTGGAAGACAGGCTAGTTATCTCCCTTCCTTCAATTGGAAGACAGGCTAGACTTTCAAATATCTATGTCTAGTTTGACAAAATATTATATTAAACAGTTTTTAAATTCCTTTTTGTTGGTTTTTTTTAACAAAAAGGGATTTTCATGTGAATTTCAAACCATTAACTTAGAGCCTATTTCATAATGCAAGTAGAGTAACACTTGGTTACCTTGCTTGCTTTGTAAATACAATTGTAATTGGGATTACGTCCAATCAGATCTAATTATAAAATATTCAGGTTTGACAATGCCTAAATATATTATTGTTTGAAGATGTCAATCTTAATTACAAAGCTTCAGTAAACATGGTAAATGATTTTTTAAACCCAAGTTCTACTCTACAAGCATTAGGAAATTAGCTATAAATGTTAGTCTAACTTACCTTGATTAATATTTCTCCATTCTTTCCCTGTTCCACCTTATAAGGTTTGGGAAAATCGGTGAGCTCCTGTTGTACAAAGGGGTCTGTGAACTTTCTCCCAATAAACCTCTTGAAAACAGATACTGTATTTTTCAGATTTGTAATACATTGATTCTTGGCCGAAACACCAATACTTCTGTTCTTTTCATTGAAGGAAACAAAGGCCCTGAAAATGGTATAATTGCATAATTAAAATATTAGAAATCAAATACAGTGTCATTATAATTCTTGAGTTCAAGATTTTCGTTAACTGTTTTGTTATAAATTAAGGCATTAATTTTCTGAATTGATTTGTTTCATATTTTACTTGTCAGGGCATTTTATATCCAACCATACGGTAGGGTTTTTCTCATTGTTGAGGCTATACAACCCCACCCCCCTTTTTTTTGGCTGATCAGGGCATTTGAATGGGGACATATAGTTGGAACCCCCCCCCCCCCCCCCCCTTTTTTTTAAATGGCTGGATCCGCCTCGGGACTTTCCAATTAGATTTTCATCTAAGTTCAGTATTTCTGTGATTTTACTTGTTTCAAGAGATTACTATTTCGTAACCACACTGAATAATTTTAAGCCATACTTAAAGACTTCACTGTTCACATCACTGCTCATTATCATAATTATTCACAACAACAAAAAGAATCCATTGACCTCGATATTAAAAAAATAACTAATTGAGATAAAAACACTTTGTAAGTAAGCGAAGGAAACAGTAAAAATAGTAAACCCTTAAAATTTACTTCCCAAGTATTGTACAAGGACATACTTTCCTGCCTTTTTTTAATTCACAGTAGGGAAGAAGTATACTAATCTTTTAAAGTTTTGTAATTATTTCACTCAGATATATCTTTTTTCTACATCACATCCATAACATAATCTATAAGAAAATCAATTCAGATAGCATCACATTACCCCGATGTTAAAAGGCAGGGTATGAAATTAGCAGGGGCCCACAGGCCAATGGCCCCTTAAATTTGGTGTGAGTTACTTAAATTATTGGTTTACTTGTATAGGACTATATATATGGGCTACAAAATTTAAGCTGTGGGATACCATTGCCAAGTCTCAAGTACTAGTTCTATCCCTGAAAGGCCCTGGGAAGAACACTGGTATATTGTAAACTCAAGTTCATTTCAACAGCTTTACACTGTTCAGCCAAATACAATGTTAATGTGTCTTCTTGCAATTTTATTCTAGCTAGATAACGTTTTTTTTTATATTCAAGGGGAAGTCAAATTTTAGGGTTGATAGACATTTTTTTGTTTCTGGTGTGTATTTTTGACATCTTTTAAGACAAGGTGTGCAGGCAATTTGGAACATACATGTACATACATGTATACATTTAAGAGACTGTCTACAACATGTTTGCTTATTGTTTTAATAATTTTCAGCCCCTCAATTGTGAACTTTGTATGGAGCATCACTCTAGCACTGCATACACATTTTTTTATCTCCCAGTTGATGTGATATTCCAGGGCTTGTATTCCTCATCAAGATTTCTTTGATAGAGGGATTGTTGATCAGAAGGAAGCCATTAAACTGAGAGTTTTGAAGTGATCATGAAGTTGAAATCATCCATTCAAATTTTACAGGAAGCTATAAGTTGGTCAATCCTTATCATGATTATATTGAATATAAATCAGAGTTCGCAAAAACCATCAGTCCTGTCAGCCCTGACCGCAAAATGAGGCTCTGACCAGCATTTTGAAAGCTACTGCTAGTGGCGGCCCCAATGACGAATGTAAAACTAGTCCTTCATTGTTATTCTGCCTTTTTCAATAAAAATGAATTTTAATTCAAAAGATTTACAGATTTTGTAGGACTGACAAATAATCTTTGACAGGTCCAAAAAAAGGTTTTCACAAACTCTGTATATATCAGTTTCACAGATGACATTGGATATGTTCCAATTGGCGCAACTACGATCCCTCTCCCTTTTCCCTGAATGTGAACTGCTCTCATCTAACTTATAAAACAGTTTGTATTGAAATGAGCAACAAGACAAATGCCACACATCCTTCCATCCATCCCATTATCATTAATCATGGCCATTTGAATTGTATAGTATCGCTTTTCCAGATAATTCCTTCTACAGTTTGGTTTTGATTTTTAGAGATGAGTTCATTTGGGAGATAGTTAAACTTTGTCATTTCAGACTAATTTCAAGTTGATTTATATGATTGATTTGCACTGGATAAATTTGAATTTGATGAGAAAAAAACGACTGGAAACGCATTTATCATGTCTATAGACATCAATGCTATTTGGAAAACCTCTCCACTTGACCCAAGAAAAGTTAAATCATACAACCATCACTTTTCCACTGTGGTGTTTTCTATTATGATGTCAAAACCTTACAGGAACCTTTGTGATCTGTCCAGTGATGGCGGACAAATAGTGAGAATCATATTGTGTTTATCAATTTACTGTAACCTGAGCATGATTGATTCGGTCTAACTAAATATTTTACATCTTTGTCTCCACCCGTACTCAAAACTGGGACCAGGATTTTACAAGGCAACGTGCTAACGGATTGAGCTAAACATTACAAGCACAGCTGACTAAGTATCTACCACACTAGCTGCGAAAAAGTAGCTCTTTTTAGTTTTGTCCTTTGAAATTTTATGCCATCTATGGTCCGCAAGTATCAAAATCATCAAATGGACCTTAAGAGCTACATTTTCACAGCTACTACCACATATACGACAGACGAAGGGAAGCAATCCTTTCACATCAAAATTTACAATGTCAATAAAGATATTCCTTTATATTATTCTGATGTCATCGATGTATTGTGACCACAATTTAAACATATTTTCTCCATAATACTTTTATATAAACAGACATATGACACAGTATATAAACTCAATAATGAGTCCACTCCTTGACGAGAAGATAAATAGATAGATCACACTAAAATAATGATTCAGGATAAAACTTGGACAAAAGAAAATAATTTTAAGGGGTTTCTAAATAATAAATTACAAAACTTACGGTGTATTCCTTGAACTGTATTCATTGTCAATTGTTTCAATGCCACCTTGTCTCGCTACAGCAACAAAACAGGAACTGTTACCAATATCAAAACCGACCGGCATGTTTCCACTTTTCTTGTTACCTGTTGGAAATTATTTGACAGAAAAAAGAAAATGTCTATACGAATAACTTTTGTTGATTTACAGACAAATATAAAGATTTCTTCAAGTGAAGAACTATCCAGTAATAAAACACAAGGAAGTTTAACACAAATAAAACTAGGCTTTCTAAGAAATTTCGAGAAATCACATGGAATATCGCCGCCTTCGAGAACTTACGGAAGTTAACTTGTCAGCAGTAAAATTTACATAGATAATATATAACAAAATACTTCATATTTAAAAAAAATATTTATGCAGTCGGATAAAAAAATATACATAAATCATAAAAACTTGTATCATTGATTTTATTATGGCATTTTTTTTAATTATTTTTAAATTTCATTCCATGCGGCCTTGCCCTCATTCAAGTTGAGGCGCGTCAAGAAAATATTTTGAAAATGAATACACGATGTGTCAAGGCTTGAAAAGGAATACACTATCTTCAGATTATCTGTAAACAATGCAGATTTATATTCATCTACAAAAATTAACAGAAAGAGACTTTAATACAGATTAAAAAAGACAATGGCCGGTCAATTCGGCGTTGGAGAGACAATAGATGTAAGTAGCCGGTTATCAAAAATAAACAAAAAAAATTTCAAATTTAGAAAGTCATTAAGCTTTTGATCATGGCAGGCCTGGTCAAGAAATAACTGCCTCTCATTAAAAATGTTTTTTTTTTAAATCTTATCTGATCATAAATCATATCCCATACACCATTTGTGGATAGGATTTGGTCCAGCTAAAATGAATTTTGAAGTTTTGGTTTTTGCTTCAACTTCTTTACAAAAAACTAAATCCTCAGTTTGCAGAACTGAGCATTTTGACACGATTGTCTCGTTATCTGTTAAAGTGAGTATATTTCAATTTGTAAATCTTTGAATTTAGACGTTCAATGTTCAGGAATACACCTTATTGCTATCTGGCTGAATCTAGAAATCTGTCCAGCTTGAACTATTGACGTCATATTACAATCACTTTTCCAATGTGGCGTCAGATATTTTGTATTATGACGACAAAAATTTATGGAAAAATGTGTGATGTCCAGTATTGGCGGACAAATAGAGATAAGGTGTACATGTATTGAGCATACCACTTCATTATAAAATATATCTACAGATGACCAATGGATTTTTGCGCTTTCATGGAATTTTCCTTTGTCACAGTGCTCGAGTGATGAAGTCAAAGTAATAACTGATTGTTCGATAACTTCACTAATGCGGATTGAACTCAGGCCAACCTGTGTAACGCAGTCATAGAGAACATTGAAAATGTGGTATACACCTTATCACTTTTTCTTTGCCATTACTGCCAGGACTTCACTATTGTTCCAGTAATTTTTTGAGGGTATTTACCTTCGTAAGGAACGCTCAAATCTGTTATATTTTTGTCTTGTTTTACATTTGTAATTACAGGACCTTTTATGTCTTTGCTAATTGTTGAAGAGCGTATGGTGACCTATGGTTCTTATTTCTGTGTCATAAGTCTCATTAGTAATCATACCACATCTTCTTTTTTATATTTTAGTAAAGGGTATTGCAACGAAATGAAAAATGAAGTTTTTTTACTGCTTGAAAATTAAGTGACATTCTAAAAACTTAAAAAATTGTGATTATATAGTCAAAGGCCAAGTCATTCATCTGTAATACATGTACTTGTAATAGTAAGGGTGAAGATACTTAACAGCTACATGTATAGAGCTACAAAAAATTAGGGCAGGTAGGTAGGGATTTTTTTTAATTTTATGTTTTATTTTTACATTGAGCAGTTGAGTCTATGGGAGCATATTCTGACTTTAACAGTGCTTAATGAAAAATGACAAAAAAATCTTTAGAGTAGGCTATTATTAAGACTAAAAAGTAGGGTAGGAACCACACATATATTTTTATTTGGCCTTAGTAAACAAATAAGCCTTTATCTTCAGTCTGCACAGAAAACTTTTTCATCTTCTAGTCTGTAAACTAAATATTAAAATTTGTCCTTATATGACTATATTAAATTTTGAAAATTTTCACTAGTCCGAATCAATATTTACTAGTCTGGGGCATCGGACTAGTGGCTAACAGTGCAGACTGTATCTTTATGACTACCGTATTTATTCTATTTAAAGCCCCCCTTCTAATTAACGCCCCCTACCGAAAATCGTGCGTTCAGAACTTTTTGACTTCTAATAAACGCCCCCATTTTGTAGTTAAAAAAATAAAATTGAAACTTAACCATTACAATATGCAAAGACATCGACCCGGTCACTCAGAAACATGAAACGAAAAATCAACAATGCCCATGTTTTAATCCACTCCGATAATCCAACACAGTGTGTACAAGTTCCAAAAATAGATCTGTCAGTTACACAGTACGCTGTTGAAATTATGTTCCACTGATGTGCACGCTTGTTCATTTGAAAATTTTAACAAATTATTTGATGAGGTCACATTACCGATAAACACTATTTATAGATTATAGAGACAATAAGAAACACGTGTATGTTACTATAGTCTGTTTCAACAAAATTCAGGTAAAGGTCAATGAAGTAAGGTACGAAATTCGTTTCTCTAATTGACGCCCCCCTTTCGAAAATTGTCTTTGCCCCCAGGGCGTTTATTAGAATAAATACGGTATATGCATCAGTCTACATGTATCATATGAGTAATTTCGACTGTTACGAAAGAACCCTTACTTTCTGAAATTCAATTCAAGTTTCAAGTCATCTCAAAATGACCGAAATTGAATGATAAAATGTCCTAAGCCCTGACCCTCATGACCCTAGACTAGTTGAACTGTTCAACCATTTTGGTTATCACCATGGTTGTTTGGGTTAATCCTTACTATGTGTTAACAAAATGATTATTATATGTTGCATTTTAATTGCACCAGTTCTTCGATAAATTTATCGCCGCGATATAGCCTTTTTGTGCTAATGCAGCGTAAAGCAACCAACAATAAATTTGTAACAAGTATGTGTCCATAGTACATGGATGCCTGACTCAAGTCATACTATCATTTTCTGTGTTCAGTGGACTGTGACATTGGAATAAAAACTTTGTTTCAAGATGATTGGACTTCAATTTCATGAAAAACTACCTTTACCAAAAACTTTAACCTGAAGCGGGACAGACAGATGAATGGACGCACAGACCAAAAAACATACATTGTAATGCCCCTAAGTCAGTCAGGGGTACTACTTGTACAAGTGTATTTTATTTACTTGAAGAAGTGAAAAAAAATATACACATATAAGTAAATAAATAATGTTTGAATAATCTCCCCTTAATTTTCTGAAAAATTTACTTGTATAAGTAAATTTTTCTTACAATCCAATAAAAATCCTCAAGTTTTGAGATGTAAAATCATGCCTTTAATGATTTTTCCCAGGTTTGCTCAAATTTTTTCATTAAAGTTCAATGTTTCATCTCATTAATTCATCAAAGAAACTGATTGAGCAAAGATCCTGTATATTTGCGCAAGACATTCAAAAATTGCTCCTTTGGGGCTTGTAAATGAACAGTGTTAAGAAGATAACAGACAAATGGGACTTTCATTGTCCATGAAATTACACTTAAATGATTAGTAAAGGCATCTGCAAAGGGTACACAATTTAAAATTCTATTAGAGCAAGGAAATTTTAAGAATTCAAGAAAAGAAGAAAGGATGATTTTTTTACTTATACAAGTAAAAAATTCTGAATGCCTAAGGGACATAACTAAGCCAATTTTTTTTTTACCTATACAAGTAAATAAAATTCACTTGTATAAGTATCCTACAAATTTACTTATAAGTTATATGTGTATATTTTTTTTTACTTCTTCAAGTAAATAAAATACACTTGTACAAGTAGTACCCCTGACTGTAAGTGGTACATACATGTATTTATACCTACAAATGTACATGTATAAACTCCAAAAATTTGTTAAAACACATTAAATTCCAAACCAGGTTAAATAGAATTGAGTTGAAAAGAGGCCAACCAACAAGTTAAATTAAGGACTTATATTGGAACTACATTGTTAATCCATATTTGAAAAAATTGAGAAAAGACAGATTATGAATTAAATGTATAGTTTTGTGTAAGGACATTGTAATATGTATAAATGTCACATAAGTTTAAAATGGCATACCTGTGATGCACTAAGTCTTATGCAATATTGAAATATTGTTTAAGCTGATAATTAGACTGACCAGTCACCTTATTAACACCTGGTAAGCATACATGTTCACCTGAAACAGAAAAGTGTTGTTTATTTCTTGTTCTCAACAGGTGTGAGTGTAAAAAAATAACTAGATAAAGATACCATAAAATATTACTTTAAAAAAATGACTGTATTTTGTAAAAATAAACTACAAAGTTCTGTTAAATTTAAATTTTTTTTTTTAACTTTTATTATTAGAGAGTGATTACTGCAAAATGAAGGATAAGACACTTGCAGTGACAAAATGGTTACAGTGTTTTCACAAACTTCCATCATTTCCTGAAATGGTCTAGACACTTTATTTTTCACACTTCTGTTGACAAACATTTGCATGGTTTTTTATGTTTTTCTTCTCTTTTACTAGCCAGTTGACACTGAGGTTGTTAGTTTCAGCCCTGCACTTGGCAGGTGCAGTCAACTCCAATATCTCTTGACAAGGATTCCCCGGTTTGTCAACTGTTGTCAGATTACATGTTGTAGAACCTAATGTTTTCTAGATGATCGACTGATCCTTTTGCCCTCAATCCTGCCTTTAGTTGTAATATCAACAGCCATCCTTTTATATCCTAAGACCCATACATGTACATTATTTAGATCTGGTCAATCTTGATCTGTTACGAAAATTTGACAACCACTGCCATAATAACCATAATCACTATCAATTACACTGTCAACACTGGGGTTTGACTTCCAACTTCTCACATTGGCAGGTGTGGACAACTAAATTCTCTATGACTATTAACTATAGCTTGGATTTACAGTTCTCCTATTGAAAATCCATGGTTCTCTCCTACTTCTCCCACCAATAAAAAGTGGCTGCCACAAAAAGCCAATAGTGTTGGGCCACAATTAAAAATATTTTGGTTTGCCCCACAATTAAAAATATTTTGGTTTGCCCAAACCCTACCCAAGGTTGAGACAGTGGGTAGGTAGGTAGGCATTTTTTTATATTTTTTTAAAAGAAATTGAAGTATCGGATGTTCATTACTCTTCATGCTTATCTGATTAAAAAAAAACTTCTTCAAATCAGGACAATAAAAGAATTTGAGTAGGCAGCTTTTTTCTGGGTAGGTAGGGTTTGGGCAAACAAACCTATTCTTTTTTATGGCCTTGGGGAGTCAGTTGTTGGTCATTGCATTCATTGTAAAGACCATAGTAATTAACTTATAAATATTCATTAGGTAGTTCAGGTCCACAAGGAGATAGTTGTGACCAAAAACAATTCTCTATAAAAATTTACATTTTGGTGGACCTGGCTTTTAGTTATTCCCCAGCGAGACAATCGATTCAAATTAAGTCAGCATTGATAGGTTGCTGTAACTCCAATGTTTATAACTGAATGTCAATGTTCACACTCAAGTTGGTGTTAAAATTTAAAATATGATTGAAAATGACCATTTTTAGCTTGGCTAAGATGCATTAAAAGTAGTTCACACTCCCATCCTTTAAAAGTGAGACCCATTCATTAAAAATATGCTACTAGGGAAAATACTGGTGCCAGTAAATAAAAATATTGTTCAAACAATCGAAAGTTAACAATTTTACATAGATTAGAACATGTAGAACCTGTCTGAACAATCCACTTTTAAAGTCACTTGATAATTATTTATATATTATCACCAAGTTCCCAGTACTTAAAAATATTGAAAGGAAATTTGATAACAGCTTTAAACAATCAGGTGTTACATTCATTATGAATGGATATTATCATGAAATACAAATCATCCATTAGCTAATATTGGGGTATCTATATATATGTAGAATCAAGTACACTTGCAAAAAGATCCCTCATATACTTGTTCTGATTAAACAGGAAAAAAATATACATATGCTTGCTTCCTGCCTCCAAGCTGGAAAAAAACTTGTACATAAGTCAATTCTAAGAACCACAACACGCAGACCGAGCTCGAAACTTGGGCTGTGGTTGATTTTAGGTTCAAGGGTTATGTCCCTTTTTATCCCAAATTTAGCTGATATTACAGAGTTATCTCCCTGTAGTGTTAGGTACCACCTTAAATGGGTATCATCAGTCTAGCTTGATGTTCATGGTTTCATTGGTCAATATTTAGTTTTAATAGTTAGTTCCTCTTCTAAGATACTATTAAGCACTAGGTCAAAAGGGTTCATATGTTCTTGACCTCATTTTCATGTTTTATTGGTTAATGATAATATGAGTTTTCCTGGCTACGTCTCTTTCTTAGATATTATAAGCAATAGGGTCAACTATATATTTGGTACATGGAATGATTATAAGTGTACATGTCTGTCTGGTAGGGTTTATCTGATCACAACATCATTTTCATAGTTCATTGCATTGCCTGGTCAAGTTTTCATGATTTGATCTTTAACATTTTCTTGTACAATGTATACTAAAAGTCTCACATATTTATTTGTAAGAGTTCCTGGTCATTGCTTGTTATTAGAAATATCCTTCATTCACAGAGTTTCAAAACTACCGGTATTTCAGAATAGGAAGGAGCAGGACTTTTAAATATTAGGACGGCAATTCTGAAAATGAATGCTGTTGAATTTGAATCATACATGTATTTAAGGGTTTTCTAAGAATTAATGGTCTATAGCTACCATGGCCAGTACCTTTGTAAATAAAAGGTCACAGACCTTGGGGAAGTTGTCTTATTTTTACCCTTGTCTGATTTTAAAAATTTGAATAAGACATTTAAAATTTTTACATGTTTCCAGTGTAATTCCAGCTTAATTTACATCTCTTACTAAAAAAAGAAATCCAAAAACAATTGATAAATTGTAGTTTACACATCTAAGAATTATTCAGAGTTGAGCATTAGCATGACTACACATGGACTAGTACATCAGTAGTTAATATAGAATGGTACAGTATTAAATCAATAACTTTCCATGACTTACAAAATTTTATTCTTCACTGTAAAATAGTGTTACTATACAAATCCTTGTTCAAAATGATATATAGAATTTGATTTAAAATTAAATTTTTACAATTTGAAAAATTTATTTCTTAAGATGTTCATGATGTTGATTAAATTCATCATATTTTGTAAATTTATACAGAGTTCATTGTAACCTTAAAGTTAAATGGTTTTAAATAACTTCTAAATTCACTCAATGTACAGTTAGTTTTACATATTTAGTAATTTGGCGTGGTCTCTTTAGCTTGTTGACATAACTTTTTAAAAGCCATGTTTGATCATATAGATTTACTCAAGTATTTTTAAGTCTTTTATTGAAATTTTAAAGCTATTTGTTAAAAGTTAGCGTCCTTTTATAGAATTTCTAAATCTCATGTGCTCATTAAAGAGGGATTTTCAGATGGATTAAATATGTGACAACGCTTGACCATGTGTTTGTCCATCTTTATGTTTTATTTATTATAAAGTGGATATTGTAATACACAGTGCATGGAAAAAATAACAGTAAGTTCAAATATTTTCTTGCTTCACTTTTTTAC
Source organism: Mytilus edulis (assembly GCF_963676685.1). Lineage (NCBI taxonomy): Eukaryota > Metazoa > Mollusca > Bivalvia > Mytilida > Mytilidae > Mytilus > Mytilus edulis. The sequence continues at coordinate 8,117 of NW_027266938.1, read as the reverse complement.
AAATCAAAATTTGCGAATTCTTATAATTATCTAAATTTATCTAGACTTATAATTACTTTATTGTACTTGTTGAAATTTGAAAAGTATTTTGTTTGTAATTTTTTTGGGGAAATGGCTTTTGACAACTAATATATGTACAAAAGTATTCCATTGTCATGATTGTCTAGATTAAAAATTAGATTTTTGTTAAAAGTAGGGTTGTCAATGAAAAGCCCTTTGAATGGGTAAAAGTACTAGTGTTACAAGAGTTTTGTTACAATACTTAATAAATCCATGTCATGTATGTATGTATTCATGATATTCAGATCCCCACCCCCCTTATTTAACAGTTAACTTTTATTTACAGTAGTGTTTAGGGCTTCGATTGAAACAAAGATTTTGATCACATGAATTTATAAAGAAAGAATTTGAATGAATTAGGTTGACAATATAATATTTGTTTAGGATAAACCATGCACGTTAAAAATTCCATCTCTGTATAAATACACTGTTATAGTAATAGGGTGTTTTCAAAATAAAATTTATACATGACTTTCAATGACTTTAGGCATGCAATTAAAAAAAAGAATGTAATGTTAGTACAAATATTAGATCATAATCAATTCTAAAACATTTGAATAATTTATTTTGTTTAATATTTAATGTTGTGAAAAAGGTGACAAGTTTGTTGACAATAGATTGAAATCAATATAGCTTTTTATCAAAAAATCAATTAGGAATTAAAAAAGACAATTTAGTTTAAAGTTTTAAATCTACACAATATTTAAAGGGTAAACAAACTGATATGCTTTTGAAGATATAATGTAAAGAATGTATGGTACTATTTTTCCTTCAGGTAAATAATCTTGTACAGGTGAATAAATTTTCCAAGTCTAAACATGACTGTTAATCCTGAAATTACACTATAGGTGTCATGCTAGGCATGGTCTGTCCGGACATGGCACATAACAACATGGAGCACTCACCCATTACAATTAAGGGATTAATTAATGATTGTGTTTCAATCATCTAACTGCTGGACTAAATTAATTAGTTTGTAATTAATCAAATAAACAAGTGATATACATGTTTTGATACAAGAAAAAACATGAAATGGACAATGTTTAACCTTGATATAGTATATATATCCAGGGCTTGGATTCAGTTAGCTATGAAATCTCAAAATGTTGATCAAAAACTTAGAGGAATATCATCTCTCTGATAGTGATGTTTCAAAAGCTCAAATTTTCTTTGACTTGGTCAATACCAACATGGAGAAAATACTCAAACCATTAGATGTTATTAAATCAGTGGAATTATGCAAGCCATGTGATTTCTCTATAAACGAAATAGACATTATGAGTGTTGAAGATAATTCATGTGATCAGTGTGAAATTAATAGAATTAATGAAGATGAACTTATTAAACCATGTGACTTCAGTATCAATGAGGAGAACGGGAGTATTGAGGTAAATTTGTCATCTTATTTGCATAATTAAAAATAATTAGTATTTTGTTGATGTTTTGTAATTTGAAGGTTAAATGCATCCTTGATTTAAACTTATTTAAGTGTTAATGCATCTTCTAATACAGAATCATTTATCTTTTCAGGATTACCAAGTGTTGAACTTGTTGGGGAAGGGGGGTTTCGCATGTGTGTACAGGGCAAGGTCAAACAAAACAGGCGAAGAGGTCGCCATAAAGATGATTGACAAGAAACTAATGAAGGCAGCTGGCATGGCTGCTAGAGTGAAAAAAGAAGTAGAAATTCATTCAAGACTGAAGCATCCAGCAATTTTAGAGGTGAATATAAATTTAACTTCAAACACAATGCTGACTATGAAAATTATCATAGTGCTATTCTACACTACTATATAGTTATCTTTTGCACAAAGGATAAAAGAGCTAATTGAAAGTGACTTCATCGCTAGTACCAATGTTAATTTCCTTCTAATTGGAGTATGCAGATATTTATCATGTTTATTATTAAGAATGTCAGTTTCATTGATGCACATGTATGATTGTATATTGGATTTGAGATGATGAAACTGATGATGAGTAAGATGGGACATTTATTGATTGTTCATAGCTATAAAACATCATCATCCATGTAGGTGGCTTGCAGACTCGTTAATCAAGGTGTTGTTAAAAGTAATTCTTATGTCATTATTACTGAGTAATTAGCTGTTGTGTGAGATACTTAATTAGGTCAACCATACTCACCTTAATGACATCAATTGCATGAAATTAACATTTGAAATGAGATTAGTTAAACACTTTAATGAAAGGGAATGATTAGTAAGGTGTTAGGTTGCTTGTTTTAGTAAGCTTGTATGTTGTTAATTATCAAATCAGTATTTAATCATTTGGCTTGGGTGTTGTTTGAAATTAACTGTAAATGTCTTTATTACTTAGCTTGTATTGTCCAAACCCATCAACACGATCAATAAACAAATCAGCTAACAACATGATATATTTTAAATTCAATTAGATGGATCACAATAAAAATATGGAATAAGAAATTAATTTTCATGAAAGATAATTGAGGAATAAAAAATTGATTTGGGGAAAAAAAACATCCTTAAATTTTTCAAATTTTGTAATTATGTTGAAGAGTTTAATCTCAAACACACCTTTTCAAGCCTTTCCATTTTTCTTTTGATCATTCAGTCTTAAAGGCACTTGAACGTAAATAGCCAAACCTTTTTGGCATAACGGAATGCATACAAAAATTTGATAATCGAACATTAACCGGTAACTTTCAGTGCACGTTGGAACAAATCTGTGCAGATATGCACTACTTCTTAAGTGCAGTGTTGTAACTGGTCAGTTTTAGGTGCAAAGTTTAAAATAATAAGTATTAGATTGTGTAAATGTGCCAAAATAGTATCCAGACCATATACTGAAGCAGTAATATGCTTAGCATGTTAAATGTATTGATTTAACCTTTAGTTTATTACTTTAAAGGGTTCAATTGATCAAAGGTCAGGTGAAAAGTTGAACTTCTCTTTGAAGTATTTGTCCTATAATGTAATCCTTTTAAATCTGTGATCAGCTTATGTAACCCTTTAAGAAATTTGAATGGATTAAATAACTGCCACCCCCATGTTGTAAATTTAAAACATTGTAATTTTTTTTTCTTGCAGTTGTACAACTATTTTGAAGACAGCAACTATGTGTACTTGGTGCTTGAAATTTGCGCTAATGGAGAACTCAACAGATATCTTAAAGCCAACTGCAAAGTTTTATCTGAATTGGAAGGTTGGTATTTCTAACAGCAATTCTCTGAAATACAATAAAAGTGTATTAAAACTGTAACATTAATCATGGTTATAAACCTGCAATGGTCAACAATTTAGCTTTATTCAACTTAACCCAGAAATAACAATAAAATTGTATGAAAACAGTCACTATTATGATAATAAAACTTTCTTACAATGAATAAATTTCTACATTGAAGCTTTCAGTGTGTTAACTATTTTGTGCATATCTTTATTTAACATTTGCATTTGTATTTTCAGCTCGACACTTCATGGTACAGATTGTATCAGGGATGTTATATCTCCACTCTCACGGAATACTCCACAGAGATCTGACTCTTGCCAATTTACTACTCACAAAATCTATGGACGTTGTAAGTGTATAATAAAAACATTAATGTTGTTTCCATGCATGTCTAAAGCATTTCTATTTGTTTCATTTAAAATTTGCCTTTGAATTTCTTTTAAAAAAAAGATGTAAAAAATAAAAGTGTAATTCAATGTAGGAGAGAAAAAAAGATTTCAGAAAATTTCATTGAATTATTTATGGACTTATTAAATCTTATGGAAAGCAAACTTAACATTTAAAACATGTATGTTTTTATATTTGTAGAAAATAGCTGATTTTGGTCTTGCTACACAACTAAAATATACTGAAGAAAAACATTTTACCATGTGTGGAACACCAAATTATATTTCTCCGTAAGTATATTATCTTTTAAAAAGAATAAAATAGATAATTTTGCTTGTGACTTAAGGTATAAAGATGAAGCATATTCTGTATTATGTCAAGAAAAAGAAATAAATCTTGAGTTTTCTCCTTCAAAGATTTGAATTTTTGTAGTCTTTGCATTGTTTAATAAAGTTATAAAGATTTTTATTAATGATTAATATTATTTATATTGTAGTGAAATAGCCATAAGAGGAGCTCATGGTTTAGAAACTGATGTCTGGTCCTTAGGTTGTATGTTGTACACATTTATGGTAGGCAAGCCTCCATTTGATACAGATGCTGTTAGGAGTACACTGAACAGAGTTATTACAGCAGCATTTGATCTCCCAAATCATTTATCACAAGAGGCCAAAGACCTCTTACAATCATTGTTGAAGAAAATCCAAAAGATAGAATTCCTTTACCAGGTATGTAGGAATGAGTTTATATTTTGGGAGGGGGATTAAGAAGAAAATATTTGAAAAAAAAATGTATTCAGATAAAAATCTTGGCAGTATAATTTTAATTTATTTTTAGTATTTCATTTATTTGTTTTAATTAGAATTAAATATTTTTGAAAATTTACCACATGTTTAGTTAATTATATTATCCAATTAAGGTACTTGAAGTCATTGGAAATTAAATTAGTCCAACCATTGACTATATTCCATCAATTAATTAATATTTTATACCCCTTAATCATATTCAATAGTTTCAAATTTGTCAAGAAAAGTTTTTGAAACAAGAATAAACATGACTATCATTTACTTGTATATTTATACTTGAAATTATTTGTTTTAGTCATTTCACTTTTAAAAGTTACAAGATGTTAAGCTTAGGTACACAGACTTATATAAAGATAAAAGTCCATTTTAACAATAGATTTTTTCTTCTTTAAATTTTCTTTACATTTGTTTTTATTGATTTTAATATTTATTTATTTTGTTTTTCAGAGGTGCTAAATCATCCTTTCATGACTAAATATGCATCAACAGAATTTAAAGGTCCACAGGTAATTGTCTACATACACCTATCTTATGCTTATATAATTTATACATTTATATTATTTTCTATGTCTAGTTTATCTTGTTTGATACTAAACAAAACAAAAAGAGAATTTAAAAAATCTAATTTCATTTGATATTAAAACTGATTAAAAAAACAAAGTATAAAGAGTAATTCTTTTAACAAAGTTTAAAAAATTTCAAGATTTGTAACTGAAATATTTTAATGATGATATTTTCTATTTATAGAATTTCGGTGAGACATCCATTGATAGTGGTAGAGGAACCATGGCAACTATTTCAACCACAGCATCCAGGGTGTCAACAAGGCCCCGCCCCTTCCCAGCATTCCCTATGGAATCTGGAATCTCTGAAGGAGACGAGGGACCAATTGAAGAAAGACAAATACTCAAAGAATTCTGAGGATTTGAACCTTTTTTCGGGACCAAATACGCCACAATTGAGGCACCCACCATCTCCACCAGTTAGACTGAGGGATAGGTAGGCATAGCAATTAAAAATTTAAAAATATTAAAAGAAATATTAAACTTTTAAAGACTGAAGTTTATAAGAAATTGAAAAGGTGGGGTTGTTTTTTTTTTTTCAGATTTCTGTAATTAATTTTGCTGCATAAAGCAGATTTATTGGCAAACTTTTATTTCTGACATTTATAGATAAGAAGACATAAGAATTGTAAAGAAAACAATTGACTAGTATTAATGAATGACTTTTTCCTCCATTTTCAGTGAACGTGAAGCAGCAAGAATGCAAATGAATCAACAGCAGGGTGATTCTGGACATTTCCTTAGGAATACTAACCAAGATAAAGCTCAAGAAAGACTATTCAAAGCTAAACAAATGGAGAATTACTTAGAACAACAAAACAACCGTGCCGGACAACAGTTTGATCCAGCAAAATATCAGGATCGTGCCAACACACCAAGTAACTCATCAGGATGGTCCTGTAGCATGTCTCTGCATAGCAATGACAAACCAAGTCATACCGACATAAGCAAACCTTCTGTAGCCTCAGACGTTTCATCGCAGGATGAATTTAGTCTACACAATACAAAGAAAATACTCAATTTTGATAGTGACAGTCACTCCACTGGTCAACATGGCAGTTGGCACGAAAAATCTAAAGACAGTGTAAAAAATATGGAACGACAACACAGTCAGATGAAAAAATATGGACGCAGTCGATCGTTAGAAAACTTCCTTGACAATGATGAAGAAGATTCTAATTCGCAAGGTGCTAAAGTAGAAATTAAATCCCAGCGATCGGTAGAGGAAGCTAAAAGCTCAACAACCAAAACAATTAGAGATGTTGTATTACCATTAACTGCCATTCGTCTTCGACCAATCAGACAAAGAACGAGAAATGCTATTGTAAGTTTCTTATGAATTGCGGTGTAATTATGAAATGAAAATTTATTAATAATCATTAAATTCAGATGCTTGAAAGAAAAAATTGTGAATTTTAAGTTGAAAAATAATTGGCATAGAAAGTAAAACATTCTATTTTATTTCAGTTTTTGGTAATGAATACTTTGTTTTGATGAATTGTAAAGATGTTTATATTTTGTTTTACAGGTCAACATTTTAGAATCTGGAGAAGTTTGCATGGAATTTGTCAAACTGAAACAAAAGGTGGAAAAAGTTGTTGAAGTCATGGTTATATCTGTTGATGGTCAGAAAATCAATGTTTACCAGCCAAACAGAGGCAAAGGGGACCCAGTTGGAGAAGAACCTGTTGCTCTGCCAACTGAACCAATCAAATCATTTGTATTTGATCTGTTACCTGAAAAGTATTGGAAGAAGTACCAGTATGCAGCAAGGTAAATTATCTCCCCTTTTGAAATTACTTGCATTAACATAATTATATTTTTTTGGTTGAATCTTTTTTCAACTCCTTTCTAAAAATAAATGTGTTTGATCATTATTTCCACTCAAAACTTTATAAAAATATAAGAAACAAAAATTAAAACAAACTAAAAACCCAAGGCAAAAACATTTTTTATTTAATTATTTTGTATTTTTACAGATTTGTCAAACTGGTTAGATCCAAGACTCCAAAGATAACTATGTATACACAGAAAGCCAAATGTATGTTGATGGAAAACAGTCCGTCTCCAGACTTTGAAGCAGTATTTTATGATGGTAGGTTTCGGAATTTGAAACATGTATATGTTATCTTTTTTGAAAATAATTATTCAATATTAAAATTACTAATGTTTATGTGACAAGAGTGAACTATATAAATGTGAATGTGTATGTTTTACGAATTAAGTCTTTTGCACAAGTTTGTTCTCCCCCATATATCTTTGAGAAGTTTGAAAAATATATATATATATAGATTTGTGATCGTTATTTAAGTTTGGTGAGATATTAACATGATAAATGTTTTGAAAAGGCTCTCATCCTTTGGAAGACGATGATAGTCTAAGCGATTTAATGGAGTCCAGACCGTATCCTTTCGTCCCTTCATGGAGTAAGTCGACACATTGTGGCTATAGCTAACAGAACTACTTTCTTTATAGATGTGCATACTCACTCCTCTCACATTTTACCAGAATTAATGTTGTGTGTGATTTTTTTCCCCACCTTTTTATGCACATGGTATTTTCATGCTTTATAGCTCACAGTGTGTATATTGTACTCCTGTTTTCTATTAACACTATATATATATTGTAACTCTGATACTTCTGGCTTTTTTGGCAAATTGTAGTCATTTTCTCATATTTTAATGTGTTATTAAATGAATTTAAACATGTTAAAACGTAAAATTTATTATGTTTTAAAAAAAAAGTTGAAAATGATAAAAAAAAAAAAAAAAAAAAAAATAACATGAAAGGAAAAAAAATATCTTGATATCAAAGTTAGGACTTAAAAAAATAAATATAAGATATAAATCATCATATAGATATATAAACACACCCAAAACTGATGAAAGTATATAAATTACTTTAAATTTTCTATGTTTTAAAATCTTGTTTCATATTGTAATGGGGTTTGTTTTAATTTTTCAGGTGCTAAATTCACAATGAGTTCCAGTAGTATGAGAATTATTGAGAAAACTGGGACATCCTTGGTGCTAGATTCAGAGGAAACAGCTCAGAGACTGGCTGAAGATACCAAACAATTGTTAGAATATGTCAAACA